>NC_056743.1:482530510-482739978 GCF_019279795.1 Protopterus annectens | reverse complement strand
AAATAAATTAAATTAAGTTTAAAATTACGTTAAATTAAGTTTTAATTTAAAACTTAATTTAATTTAACTAAACTTAAAACTTAACTTAAAATTAACTTAAGTTAAGTTTTAAGTTAAAACTTAAGTTAAGTTTTAAGGTAAGTTAAATTAAATTAATTTTAAACTTAAGAATTAAATTAAGTTAAATTAAATTGAGTTAAACTTAAGTTTTAATTTAAGTTAAATTAAATTGAGTTAAGTTTAAACTTATGTTATAAGTTAAGTTAAATTAAGTTAAGTTTAAACTTAAGTATTAAGTTAAGTTAAATTAAATTAAAACTTAAGTTAAGTTTTAAGTTAAATTAAATTGAGTTAAGTTTAAACTTATGTTTTAAATTAAGTTAAGTTAAGTTAAGTTTAAACTTAAGGTTTAAGGTAAGTTAAATTAAATTAATTTTAAACTTAAGTTTTAAATTAAGTTAAATTAAATTGAGTTAAACTTAAGTTTTAAGTTAAGTTAAATTAAATTAAAACTTAAGTTCAGTTTAAAGTTAAAACTTAAGTTAAGTTTTAAGTTAAATTAAATTCAATTAAGTTAAGTTAAATTACGTTTAAACTTAAGTTTAGTTTTAAGTTAAAACTTAAGTTTTAAGTTAAATTAAATTAAGTTAGGTTTAAACTTAAGTTTTAAGTTACGTTTAGAATTAAAGTAAGTTTTAATTTAAAACTTAATTTAATTTAACTAAACTTAAAACTTAAGTTTAAACTTAACTTAATTTAACTTAACTTAAAACTTAACTTAAAATTAAGTTAAGTTAAGTTTTAAGGTAAGTTAAATTAAATTAAGTTTAAACTTAAGTTTTAAATTAAGTTAAATTAAATTGAGTTAAGTTTAAACTTATGTTTTAAGTTAAGTTAAATTAAGTTTAAACTTAAGTTTTAAGTTAAATTAAATTCAATTAAGTTAAGTTAAATTAAGTTTAAACTTAAGTTAAGATTTAAGTTAAAACTGAAGTTTTAAGTTAAGTTAAATTAAATTAAGTTAAGTTTAAACTTAAGTTTTAAGTTAAATTAAATTAAAACTTAAGTTAAGTTTTAAGTTAAAACTTAAGTTAAGTTTTAAGGTAAGTTAAATTAAATTAAGTTTAAACTTAAGTTAAGTTTTAAGTTAAAACTTAACTTAATTTAATTTAACTTAACTTAAAACTTAACTTAAATTAACTTAAGTTTTAAGTTAAAACTTAAGTTAAGTTTTAAGGTAAGTTAAATTAAATTAATTTTAAACTTAAGAATTAAATTAAGTTAAATTAAATTGAGTTAAACTTAAGTTTTAAGTTAAGTTAAATTAAATTAAGTTAAGTTTAAACTTAAGTTTTAACTTAAATTAAGTTAAGATTAAACTTAAGTTTTAAGTTAAGTTAAATCAAATTAAAAGTTAAATTTTAAGTTAAGATTTAAGTTAAAACTGAAGTTAAGTTTTAAGTTAAAACTTAAGTTAAGTTTTAAGGTAAGTTAAATTAAATTAATTTTAAACTTAAGTTTTAAATTAAGTTAAATTAAATTGAGTTAAACTTAAGTTTTAAGTTTTAAATTAAAACTTAAGTTAAGTTAATTTTAAGTTAAGTTTTAAGTTAAGTTAAATTAAATTAAGTTTAAATTTAAGTTTTAAGTTAAGTTAAATTAAATTAAAACTTAAGTAAAGTTTTAAGTTAATACTTAAGTTAAGTTTTAAGTTAAATTAAATTCAATTAAGTTAAGTTAAATTACGTTTAAACTTAAGTTTAGTTTTAAGTTAAAACTTAAGTTTTAAGTTAAATTAAATTAAGTTAGGTTTAAATCTAAGTTTTAAGTTACGTTTAAAATTAAAGTAAGTTTTAATTTAAAACTTAATTTAATTTAACTAAACTTAAAACTTAAGTTTAAACTTAACTTAATTTAACTTAACTTAAAACTTAACTTAAAATTAAGTTCAGTTAAGTTTTAAGGTAAGTTAAATTAAATTAAGTTTAAACTTACGTTTTAAATTAAGTTAAATTCAATTGAGTTAAGTTTAAACTTAAGTTTTAAGTTAAGTTAAATTAAATTAAAACTTAAGTTCAGTTTAAAGTTAAAACTTAAGTTAAGTTTTAAGTTAAATTAAATTCAATTAAGTTGTTAAATTACATTTAAACTTAAGTTGAGTTTTAAGTTTAAACTTAAGTTTTAATTAAATTAAATTAAGTTAGGTTTAAACTTAAGTTTTAAGTTAAGTTAAAATAAATTAAATTAAGTTTAAAATTAAGTTAAAGTAAGTTTTAATTTAAAACTTAATTTAATTTAACTAAACTTAAAACTTAAGTTTAAACTTAATTTAATTTAATTTAACTTAACTTAAAACTTAACTTAAAATTAACTTAAGTTAAGTTTTAAGTTAAAACTTAAGCTAAGTTTTAAGGTAAGTTAAATTAAATTAATTTTAAACTTAAGTTTTAAATTAAGTTAAATTAAATTGAGTTAAACTTAAGTTTTAACTAAGTTAAATTAAGTTTAAACTTAAGTTGAGTTTTAAGTTAAAACTTAAGTTTTATGTTAAATTAAATTAAGTTAGGTTTAAACTTAAGTTTTAAGTTATATTAAAATAAATTAAATTAAGTTTAAAATTAAGTTAAAGTAAGTTTTAAGTTACATTTTAACTTAAGTTTTAAGTTAAAACTTAAGTTAAGTTTTAAGTTAAAACTTAAGTTAAGTTTTAAGGTAAGTTAAATTACATTAATTTTAAACTTAAGAATTAAATTAAGTTAAATTAAATTGAGTTAAACTTAAGTTTTAAGTTAAGTAAATTAAATTGAGTTAAGTTTAAACTTATGTTATAAGTTAAGTTAAATTAAATTAAAACTTAAGTTAAGTTTTAAGTTAAATTAAATTGAGTTAAGTTTAAACATATGTTTTAAGTTAAGTTAAATTAAGTTAAGTTTAAACTTAAGGTTTAAGGTAAGTTAAATTAAATTAATTTTAAACTTAAGTTTTAAATTAAGTTAAATTAAATTGAGTTAAACTTAAGTTTTAAGTTAAGTTAAATTAAATTAAAACTTAAGTTCAGTTTAAAGTTAAAACTTAAGTTAAGTTTTAAGTTAAATTAAATTCAATTAAGTTAAGTTAAATTACGTTTAAACTTAAGTTTAGTTTTAAGTTAAAACTTAAGTTTTAAGTTAAATTAAATTAAGTTAGGTTTAAACTTAAGTTTTAAGTTACGTTTAAAATTAAAGTAAGTTTTAATTTAAAACTTAATTTAATTTAACTAAACTTAAAACTTAAGTTTAAACTTAACTTAATTTAATTTAACTTAACTTAAAACTTAACTTAAAATTAAGTTAAGTTAAGTTTTAAGGTAAGTTAAATTAAATTAAGTTTAAACTTAAGTTTTAAATTAAGTTAAATTCAATTGAGTTAAGTTTAAACTTATGTTTTAAGTTAAGTTAAATTAAGTTAAGTTTAAACTTAAGTTTTAAGTTAAGTTAAATTAAATTAAAACTTAAGTTAAGTTTAAAGTTAAAACTTAAGTTAAGTTTTAAGTTAAATTAAATTCAATTAAGTTAAGTTAAATTACGTTTAAACTTAAGTTGAGTTTTAAGTTTAAACTTAAGCTTTAATTAAATTAAATTAAGTTAGGTTTAAACTTAAGTTTTAAGTTAAGTTAAAATAAATTAAATTAAGTTTAAAATTAAGTTAAAGTAAGTTTTAATTTAAAACTTTATTTAATTTAACTAAACTTAAAACTTAATTTGTAACTTAACTTAATTATCTTAACTTAAAACTTAAGTTTTACAGTAAGTTAAATTAAATTAATTTTAAACTTAAGTTTTAAATTAAGTTAAATTAAATTGAGTTAAACTTTAGTTTTAAGTTAAGTTAAATTAAATTATGTTAAGTTTAAACTTATGTTTTAAGTTAAGTTAAATTAAGTTTAAACTTAAGTTTTAAGTTAAATTAAATTCAATTAAGTTAAGTTAAATTAAGTTTAAACTTAAGTTGAGTTTTATGTTAAAACAAGTTTTAAGTTAAATTAAATAAGGTTAAGTTTAAACTTAAGATAAATTAAATTAAATTAAAACTTAAGTTAAGTTTTAAGTTAAAACTTAAGTTAAGTTTTAAGGTAAGTTAAATTAAATTAAGTTTAAACTTAAGTTAAGGTTTAAGTTAAAACTTACCTTAATTTAATTTAACTTAACTTAAAACTTAACTTAAAATTAACTTAAGTTAAGTTTTAAGTTAAAACTTAAGTTAAGTTAAGTTTTAAGATAAGTTAAATTAAATTAATTTTAAACTTAAGTTTTAAGTTAAGTTAAATTAAATTAAAACTTAAGTTAAGTTTTAAGTTAAAACTTAAGTTAGAATTTAAGTTAAATTAAATTCAATTAAACTTAAGTTGAGTTTTAAGTTAAACTAAAGTTTTAAGTTAAATTAAATTAAGTTAGGTTTAAACTTAAGTTTCAAGTTAAGTTAAATTAAATTAAATTTAAAATTAAGTTAAATTAAGTTTTAAGTTAAAACTTAAGTTAAGTTTAAGTTAAATTTAAACTTAAGGTTTAATTTAAATTAAATTAAGTTAAAACTTAAGTTAAGTTTTAAGTTAAAACTTACCTTAATTTAATTTAACTTAAAATTAACTTAAGGTTAAACTTAAGTTTTAAGTTAAGGTAAAATAAATTAAGTTTAAGGTTAAAACTTAAGTTTTAAGTTAATTTAAATAAAATTAAGTTAAGTTAAAACTTAAATTTTAAGTTAAGTTAAATCAAATTAAAAGTTAAATTAAGTTTTAAGTTAAATTTTAAGTTAATTTTAAGTTAGGTTTTAAGTTAAGTTAAATTAAATTAAGTTAAAAGTAAAATTAAATTAAGTGTAAACTTAGGGTTTAAGTTTAGTTAAATTAAATTAAGTTAAAACTTAAGTTAAGTTTTACATTAAAAGTTAAGTTAACCTTTAAGTTAAATTAAATTAAGTTAAATTAAGTTTAAACTTAAGTTTTATGTTAAAACTTAATTTTAAGTTATGTTAAATTAAATTAAGTTAAGTTTAAACTTAAGTTTTAAGTTAAATTAAAGTAAGTAAAGTTTCAACTTAAATTTTAAGTTAATATAAATTATGTTTGGTTTTAAGTTAAGTTAAATTAGTTTAAGTTAAGTTTAAACTTAAGTTTTAAGTTAAGTTAAATTAAATTAAGTTTAAAGCTAAGTTAAATTAAGTTTAAGTAAAATTTTAAGTTAAGTTTTTAGTCAGAAATCTTAAGGGAAACATTCAAAAACTTGATGAGCTGGCTGAAGAACACACTATTAATATTCACCTAAAAGGCATAGTAAAGGTGCTGGCTTTTACAGTAAAACAATTTACCCCTTTATCACCTCAGGTCACTTCTGATTAAATTTCCCCTATGATTCCTTTGCCTGATATCACAAAATAAGTCGTCACTGCACTCGCTAAAGCTAGAGACACAGCATCGATGAACCCTGATGAAATCCCATGGTGCCTTGTGCTCAACCATGGTCTAGCACATCAATTCAGTTCTCTATTTAACCAAAGTCTCCAGGCAGGCTTTGCTCCAGTAGAGTGAATGACAGCAACAATCATCCCTTTGCATAGGGCTGGGCCATCAATACACCCCGGAAACCACTGACCCATATGTCTGAATAGACTGATATGCAAGGAGAATCATGAAGCTGAAAACCCCTTTTTTAAACTCAGTTTCACCCGAAAGGGCAATGGTACAATGGCTAAGGTGTATGCCTTTCAACCACAAGGTGTAAGGTTTGATTCTCACCACTGGCAAGAGCTTTACAGATTGAAGATGTATATTTTTCTTGCCCTGAGAGACCAGGTAGTGAAGCGTTTAAGGTGTTCGCCTCCCATGTACAAGGTAAAAGTTTTCATCCTGACCTCAGGCCAAGGCATTATCTCGGGCCAAAGCATTACCTACTTGTGCTTCTGTGGGGGTCTTTCCCTCAAATTATGCTGAATGTTTCCTGAAATTCACCCAGGAATGGAAGACATTTAAAAGGGGAGAATGAACAAGATAGTACTCAGCGCTCAATTACCCCAAGACAAGTAGAGGAAGAAACAGACTTAGAAGAAGAAAAATGGCAGCACCTCAAAACAGCATGTGGGATGACTACAGGACAAATCTGTGGCTAAGCAAGTGATAGAAATAATGTACTTAAAAGAGGTGACTGAGGAAGTAAAGGAAAGGATGAGCACAGGACTAAGGGGGACATGGAAAAGACAGACTAGGCCATGAAGGAATACTGGATGGCTAAGAAGGAGGCTAAGAATGGAGTTCAACTTGCTTCTAGAAAATGACCTCAGTACTTGGCAAAAAGAAACAATCAGGCTACAAGACAAAGACAGAACGATAAAGTCAGACATGCTTCTGATCACCAGGCCCACCAGGAAACAACGTTCATAGAAGAACATGGAAACTTTACTGCCTTATGATGAGAGTAGAGAAGGAGCATTGGTCAGGCTAGACTCATTGTGCTACTCCATCTCCAGCCTGACTGATGGCAAAGTCTCACACCATACCCTTGCTAGGCAGAAATTTCTGTCTAAAACTAACCAGGAGAGTGCTCAAAGGAAACAAAATCCCACATTAGTATCAATAGACAAATCAGGAAACTAGTCAAGTCTGCGAAAGCTGAATAGGAGACTAAAATAGCTTTCTATGCAAAGGATAACTGTAAAGTATTTTTTAGTTAGGTTAGAAATCTTAAGGGACACATTCAAAAACTTGTTGAGCTGGCTGAAGAACACAGTGCTAATATTCACCTAAAAGACATAGTAAAGGTGCTGGCCTTTACATTCAACAAAAATTCACCCCTTTATCACCTCAGGTCACTTCTGATAACATTTCCCCTATGATTCCTTTGCCTGATATCACAAAATATGTCGTCACTGCACTCTTTAAAGCTAGAGACACAGCATCTATGAACCCTGATGGAATCCCAGGGTGCCCTGTAAATAGCTCAACCATGGTCTAGCACACCAATTCAGTTCTCTATTTAAGCAATGTCTCCAGGCATGCTCTTCTCCAGTAGAGTGAAGGACAGCAACAATCATCCTTTGCACAGGGCTGGGCCATCAATAGACCCAGGAAACTACTGAGCCATACATCTGAATAGACTGATATGCAAAGAGAATCATGAAGCTGAAAACCCCCTTTTTAAACTCATTTTCACAGGAAAAGCCAGTGATACAATGGTTAAGGTGTATGCCTTTCAACCACAAGGTGCAAGGTTTAGTTCTCACCACTGACAAGAGCTTTACAGATTGAAGATGTATATTTTTATTGCCCTGATAGGGAGGGAGACCAGACAGCAAAGCGGTTAAGGTGTTTGCCTCCCATGCACAATGTACAAGTTTTGATCCTGACCTCAGGCCATGGCATTATCTCTGGCCATTGCATTATCTACTTGTGCTTCTGTGGGGGTCTTTCCCCCAAATCATGCTGAATGTTTCCATCTGAAATTCACCCATGAAAAGAAGAAATTTAAAGGAGGAGAATGAAAAAGATAGTACTCAGCGCTCAATTACCCCAAGACAAGTAGGGGAAGAAACAGACTTAGACGAAGAAAAATGGCAGCACCTCAAAACAGCATATGGGATGACTACAGAACAAATATGTGGCCAAGCAAGTGATAGAAAGAAATAAGGTACTTTAAAAGAGGTGACTGAGGAAGTAAAGGAAAGGATGAGTGCAGGACTAAGTGGGACATGGAAAAGACAGACTAGGCCACGAAGGAATACTGGATGGCTAAGGAGGAGGCTAAGAATGGAGTTCTACTTGCTTCTAGAAAATGACCTCAGTACTTGGCAAAAAGAAACAATCAGGCTGCAAGACAAAGACAGAAAGATAAAGTCAGACATGCTTCTGATAACCAGTCCCACCAGGAAATAAGGTATATAGAAGAACATGGAAACTTTACTGCCTTATGATGAGAGTAGAGAAGGAGCATTTGTCAGGGTTGACTCATTTGTGCTACTCCATGTCCAGCCTGACTGATGGCAAAGTCTCACACCATACCCTTGCTAGTTCCAGGATCGCACCGAGTACGATGAGAAACACTCAGTATACTTGAAGGTACAGGGAGGGTATTCAGCCCAACACAGGACTGATGGACGATTTAGTAGGATCGGAATCCTAAACAGACTATGCGATGGAAGGCAGAAATTTCTGTCTAAAACTAACCAGGAGAGTGCTCAAAGGAAACAAAATCCCACATTAGTATCAACAGACAAATCAGGAAACTAGTCAAGTCTGCGAAAGCTGAATAGGAGACTAAAATAGCTTTCTATGCAAAGGATAACTGTAAAGTATTTTTTAGTTAGGTTAGAAATCTTAAGGGACACATTCAAAAACTTGCTGAGCTGGCTGAAGAACACAGTGCTAATATTCACCTAAAAGACATAGTAAAGGTGCTGGCCTTTACATTCAACAAAAAATTCACCCCTTTATCACCTCAGGTCACTTCTGATAACATTTCCCCTATGATTCCTTTGCCTGATATCACAAAATATGTCGTCACTGCACTCTTTAAAGCTAGAGACACAGCATCTATGAACCCTGATGGAATCCCAGGGTGCCCTGTAAATAGCTCAACCATGGTCTAGCACACCAATTCAGTTCTCTATTTAAGCAATGTCTCCAGGCATGCTCTTCTCCAGTAGAGTGAAGGACAGCAACAATCATCCTTTTGCACAGGGCTGGGCCATCAATAGACCCAGGAAACTACTGGCCCATACGTCTGAATAGACTGATATGCAAAGAGAATCATAAAGCTGAAAACCCCTTTTTTAAACTCATTTTCACAGGAAAAGCCAGTGATACAATGGTTAAGGTGTATGCCTTTCAACCACAAGGTGCAAGGTTTAGTTCTCACCACTGGCAAGAGCTTTAGAACCATCCCATCAATCTGGAAAGTTTCTCACATTATCCCCCTGCATAAAGGTGGTAATTCCAAAGAGTTTTCCAACTACAGGCCCATAGCCATATTATCCCCTTTGGCAAAAGTAATGGAGAAATGCATTCATACGCAACTATTAACCCACCTACTTGAAAATAATTTATTAGCCACCTACCAGTATGGCTTCAGACCATTTCATAGCACCACCTCTGCTCTCTTATCCTTTACTGACTGCATTAATAGAATTTGTAATAATGACACTCTATCCTCAGCCCTCTTTATTGATTTGTCAAAGGCCTTTGACATGGTTAACCACCACCTCCTCATAAACACACTTAAAAACCTGTCATTGGATGCTCTTGCCATACAGTGGTTCCAATCCTACTTAAATAACAGGCAACAGGCTGTACTATGGGCAAATACCTTATCTTCCTGCCTCCCAATTGCCATAGGTGTCCCTCAAGGCTCAATATTGGATCCTCTCCTTTTCTCCATCTTCACAAATGACCTCCATTCTGTAATTCCTCAAGCTACCTGTATCCAATATGCAGACAACTCCACACTTATATGCTCAGCCACTTCCTCATCAGAACTTCAGTCCCTAACCCAAAACACTATTAGCATAGTTGAAAATTGGCTTCTACACCGAAGTCTTATCTTGAACCCTAAAAAAACAAAAATGCTACTATTCACCCCTACCCATAGAGCCTCCCCACTTAACTTTACTGTTACTTCTAGCAATGGAACTATAATATCTCCTGATCCTACTACAAAACTACTTGGGGTACTTATTGATAACCTCACCTTTGAGCCTCACATTAATAACACTATAAAAACAGTGAACAAAAAATTAGGTTCCCTCTACAGAATCAAAACCTTTCTGACTCCACTAGCCAAGACAACTATTTCCCGTACCCACCTTATCTCCACCCCACTATATGCCTCACCTATCTATACCAAATTATATAAAAGCAACCTGAATAAACTGTCTACCTCCTACAACAATACTGCCAGATTTGCAGCTGGGTCCTCCTATAGGACCCATCATTGTATCAATATGAATCAACTAGGCTGGTTAGAATTGCCAAATCTAATACTTTTCAACCAACTAACAAAAGTCCATAAGATCCTGTATCAACCTACAAATACACCAATACTCAATACCCTAATCACCCCCTATATTAATCTCAAAACCCTACGCTCATCTAACAAATTACTAGTACAAATAGCTAAATCCAATAATTCAGCTGGTGACGCATTCTTCCCTAATACAGTGGGTGAAACCTGGAACAGCCTCCCTAATCACCTAACCTCCCTAGCCTCAGCTAACCTATTTAAAAGCAAACTAAAACCCTACCTTAAATCACACTGGTTATGGCCCTGTGTCAGACCAGACTAACTACCAAACCCTTTCCTCGACACCTATCTTCTCATGAGTATAATCGTGTGTCTTCCCTAATGATAATAAAGTTAATGTGACTATATAGCGGACTAATGTCCTGTACATATTTTTAATGATTATCCATAGCCATCTTACACTAGGACTTCTGGTGAGACTTTACAGAATTTGAGTGTCCATTTTTGTGTGACATTTGTGTGTGTGACTTTATAATTAATAGTGTCTGACATATTTTATCAGGAATATCCAAAACTGTTTGCACTTGGATTTTTCGTATTCAAATTCTAAATCCTATGAAATGTAATGTATGTTTATAAACATTTTGAAGTAAGTGGAGCTTTTCTCCCCGGGCCTCCACTGAAAATGGACATATATCTAGTTGGACTAGCCCGGTCAACAAATGTAAAATAAAATAAATAAAATAAAATATGTAAACAGTAGACAGTGGGATGTACTCTAATGTCACAAAGCTTTATGAAATGGCAAATATTGTTGAGGGCTTTCATCAGTAAGATGGAAATAGTTTTTATACAGCATAATAAATGGAAGAATGCAGTCAAGTCTGTGGATCAGTACATTTTTGACAACAGATATGTATGTTTGGGGTGGCTATCAATTTGTCTAGATATCTAGCTATCTTTTTCCCTTTTTTCTGTGTTAAAACTGTGTAGGCTAGGGTAGGTATAAGTTTTTTTATCACTTTTTGTTCCTCTGCTTCATCCTACAGCCTTTAACCCAGTGACTGAAGTCCATCACAAGGTCTACCATCGTCTGTTTCTCCCAGCCTTTCTTAGATACAGCTGGGGCTGTTGCAGAACCTAAGACCATAATCGGGGTCTTGCAGACAACTACTTAATGACTTACCCTGTTACATCCCTGTCCAGTTTATGGTGCTCTTGATTATGTCAGAGGGGTGGGAGTGCAATGGAGATATGTGGAATATCATACTACCTTCAATTATACTCAGCCTTGTCCACCATCCTTTCTACTCTTTGGACCATGCTCCCATGTCACGATGTCCCCAGTCTCCACCTGGGACCATCACAGGGTGGTTATAGAAGAACTCATTATCCACTGCCACAACTCCTTTCTTGGGTGAGTTTAATGTGAAAACACCCATCATGTTTGTTTGTTTTGTTGTATTTCTTTATTTGGTTTTTGGAAGTTAGGAGGAACCCTACAGAGAGACACAAAGAGAATGCAAACTTTACACATGCATTATGAAGAGGTCACATTCAAATATTGTACCCTGTACATACAAGGCAAAGACTTAATTATGTCAAATGGTCTTTTACAACAGGGAAAGACATGCCAAATAGAAGTGGTCCCAGACTAGAGTCCAGGGTTATACCACTGATGATTTATCTCTCTTGCAGGATAGTGTACCATTAGTTCTAATACAGGGGTATCTATCAGTAAACTAGATAGTAACCTAATGGTTTACATAAGGAATTATATTGAGTTTGATAAGTCTTTTAATGATGCCATACTTGAGTATAGTGTTAAAAGCTGTAGCTAAGCAGAGGCAAGTGGTGTTACTGCACTTGAGTTCAAAATCAGTTTGTTTTACATTAAGATGGTTTTAGTCTCCACTCTGGTGGGAGCAGAGGGCTGATTCAACCCATCCAAGTTGGGAACTGCTGGTGAAATGCTTATTGTGTGTTTATCTGATTGGCCTGAGGGCTTAACTGTGTAAAAGTATTCCATCCTGCTGGTATAAAAGCCTTACATTTTTTGTGAGACTGTGATAATTTATTCAGAGCTTTTCTGTGCCCGGATTGCACACCTGCCACTACAAGACATTGGTTTGAATCTAAAACCATCTGCTGACCTACATGATACAAGTATTTTTTTTTTTGCACTTGGTCTAACTATCTCAGTGCTACTTAAAAGTTATGTGCTGCATTATTTATTTTGTTGAATGCATCACTGCTTTTCAGGCTGCACTTCTTAAAGAAACACCATCTATTTGTTACCATACTGCTTTTAGGTTGTTTTAAGAGTATTCTGATATTTCCTAACCTTCTCTGATACTACAAAAATTGTTCCGAGTTTGTCAAAGTTCTCCAAGTTTGCCAAAATATTTTTAAGTTTTGCAAAGTTTGTGTGTGTTTGTAAAAGTCTGTGAACTTATTTTGAAGGATTCCTGATACTGCAGAAGGCCTCCCTTTTGTTGTAAAGCATTTGTTAATGCACTTGAGCTCAAAACGAGTTAATTTTACATTAAGAGGGTTTTTATTCTGCACTCTGGTGGCCTGATTCAACCCATTCAAGTTGGGAACTGTTGGGTGGAAAGGCTTACTATGTAAAATTATTTTATCCTGTTATAAAAACCTCGAGTTTGCACATCCTGCAAATGAGGTTACCTGTGCCTTGTATGTAAGCAAACCTCTCCAGTTTCAAATCTTGTGCAAGAAACATTCTCCATAGTCTCCCACTGTTCACAGCTGCTCGAATAGCTGATAGTTTCTGAAGAGGGTGGTACCACTGCAGGTCCTCTTATAGTATGCTACTAAACACTCTCACTTAGACCTTTAAGTGATTCTCCCCTACTCCTTCCCATCTACTAAGGATCTGGTATAATGGATAGGTGCTTCCTGTTATCTCTCTTTCTGGCCTGGTGGATATGGGCATCTCAAGGCAGTGTAGTAACTGCCTCATGTTCACAGACAACCATTTAATTTTAGAACAGACAAGCACAGTGTTTAAGAGATGTAAATATACAATGTTATTGGAGGCAAAGCTCTCACATACATAAAAAATGCAAACCAGGCTGTCAGTTTTACACCCAAAACACTCACTATCAACACTAAAGAACAAACATATAGACCACATATGCGGAGCTACTCATATGAAATCTACCTAAACCTCCAAGACCTCCTAAAGGCATCTCTCATTGACCCTGCACACACACAAAAAAAGACAGCACCTCAAACAACATGCAACTCTGAAAATCATAGTAGCCTAGCTTTCAAGCCAACACACCATATAGCCAAACTTTCTAGTTATTGGGGATTCTATTGTAAAACAATATTAAAACAACAGTAAAACAATGCGGCGCAGTGGTGCAGTGATTAATGCTGTCGCCTCACAGCAAGAGGTTCTCCGGTTCGATTCTCAGCTGAGGTGCCTTCTGTGTGGAGTTTGCATGTTCTCCCTGTGTTCGCGTGGGTTTCCTCTGGGTACTCCGGTTTCCTCCCACATTCTAAAGACATGCTTCTGGAGCATTTCTCCTCGGGCCTCTGCTGAAAACAGGATCTGTGGAACCTAGTCAGACTTTCCCTGTCAACAAATAATAAATAAATAAATAAAAACATGCTGAACAAGCAGATCATCACAGTGAGCTGTCTGGAGCCAGGATCAACCAGATCATGCATGCACTTGGTCGTTAAACCACAAGTACGAGTATGACACAGTCATCGTTCATGTGGGTGTAATCGACCTAAGATGTACGTCTGTAGACGATGCGAAGAGAGACATGATGAAGCTCTCTGAATTTGTGTCCCAGGCAGGTATGAATCTAGTCTTGAGTATGAGGATGCTTCCTACCTTCACCAGGGATGATACCCCATTACCAGCAAAAAATGATTGACTTCAACATTTAGCTCACTTTCTGGTGTCACAACAAGGGGATCCAATATCTGTCAGCCTGGGGAGACATGATCAACAAATCACGATGTAAACTCCCACATTGTCAGATGGATAGCATAAACCCCTACATTGTCATATGGACATGTCAGGGCCACTAAAAATCTTTTTTAGGCCATGTCAAGTTGTTAAACCAACATAACAAATCAGTCACTACTACCTCAAGCTACTCGTGTTCAATGCTATCAGTTTAGAAAAAATGCACTCCCTGGAAGCACTCCTCACCCTGGAAAATGCAGACATATTTGCAGTCATGGAAACATAGTTCAGAATCATGGAAAGCACCCTGGCTATCAAAGGCTGCAATGTCTTTCACATATTTCAATCCTGCTCAGTTCAGGATAAAACAAAGGGAGATGGTGTCTCAATGTTTATAAAGTATATTGCTAGACTGGTCCAACAACATGACTTGCTTGAGCTGCTTCATGTCCAACTAACCACAGGTGCAACTCCCTATAATATCCTTGCTAGTTATGGATCAGCTAACATGAGTCTGGAAAACCACACTTATAGGTTCATAGGTTCGTACTAGGCTATCTGCCCTAGGGCATTTATAAGCCTAGCCAGAGTGTGTGTGGCTTTCACCACCCCTTAGGATGAGAATACTATGCCCATTTAGGGTTTAGTTTACACTCTGTCTAGTAGTGACACAGAGATGACCCCCGGGGTAAACCTACGATCTCCCATCCACTCGTCAAGATTTCTCTTGAAGAGAGTTAGTGAGGGGCTCTGCCTAACATGGACTGGGATTCTGTTCCAGAGTGTAGGGAGTCTCTGGGTTATGAATCTGTCCCTCCAGCACGTCCTATTTATTTCTGTGTTGAGGTTCAAATCTCTTGCTCTCGTGACTCTGATGGATTTGGATTTTCTGAGGTGGAGTATGTCCATTAATTCCGGATTGGACATGGCCTTGTACGTCAGGCATAGATCACCTCTGAGTAGGCAGTATGCGACTGAATAGAGCTGGAGTTTCTTCAGCCGGGCAGCATATGACATATGTTTGAGACCTTTTATCCTCTTGGTGAGGAACTTTTGGGGTCTTTCCAACTGCTGCAAGTGTCGGGTAAGATACATCCCAAATGGGGCATTGTACTCAATCATGGGCCTGATAAGAGAAGAGTACAGGGGCACAATGACCTCTCTTGATCTAGATGTGAATCCCTTCATGATAAGGTGGGCAATATAGAAGGTCTTCCTAACCACTTTGGCAATGTGAGTGTCAAATGAGAGGTTACTGTCAACTTGGGTCCCTAGGTCCCTGATTACCTCTTCCATACTTAATGGATTACCACCTATGTGGTAATTTGTGGGTACCTTGTTTTTCCCAAAGGGTATGACTATACATTTTTTGGCGTTCAGCTTAAGGCCATGGCTCTGGCACCAATTATCCATTTCTATGAGGCCTCTCTGAAGGATGCTTGTGTCCACTGGAGTATCAATTATGGCGCCCAGTTTGCAGTCATCTGCGAACTTTGTCAGCCACAATCCTCCTATGTTTGCCTGCACCTCGGAGAAATAAATGCCGAACAAGAGGGGTCCCAGGACTGAGCCCTGTGGGACACCGCTTGTGACCGGCTTTGAGTCTGACATGGCTCCAGCAACTCTGACCCTGTGGGTTCTGTCCTTGAGCAAGTCTGCAACCCATCTTGTGACATATGGGTTTACATTTAAGCTGGTGAGTTTGTCTATGATGCCCAAGTGGGGTACTGTGTCGAAGGCTTTTGCAAGGTCAAGGTAGGCTGTGTGAACTGCCTTACCCTCATCAATGGCCTTAGTGACTGTTTCAAAAAAGTCGACCAAGTTCAAAAGGCAGGATCTGCCCTTGACAAAGCCAAATTGGGTAGGATCCAATGTCTGTAGGCCCCCAATGTCTTTGTTTATGAGTTCCATAATGATCCTTTCCATAGCTTTGCAGACCAGGCTCGTCAAGCTTATGGGGCAGTAATTTCCAGGGTCCGTAGAAGCACCGCCTTTGTGGAGTGGGACCACTGTTGCTGTACGCCACTCTTTGGGTACGTATCCTGTAGTAAGGCTAAGATTAAACAGCAGCCTTATGTGCGGGTTTAGTTCCCCTTGGAATTCATGTAGCTCACAGCCCGGGACACCGTCCGGTCCCATTGATGCTGTGTTTTTAGCTTTGGAGAGAGTGGCTCTCACCTGGGCATCTGAGATGTTAGGGAGGCTACACTCTGCTGGGATAGATATTTCTCCTTTTGGGGGGGAGGGGGAGGAGAAATTTGCACTGAACCTGTCTGCCAGAATGTTGGCAATGTCTGTGGGTTCAGTGTGTTTTGTGTCATTTTGGACTAACTCTGAGCATATCTGGGAGTTTCCACCCAGGTTTCTAACATAGCTAAATAAGGCCTTGTGATTGTCTTTTTATCTAAACCTAATCTAATCACTTAACTTTCAGCCTAATACCATACTTATGGGTGACTTCAACTTCCCTATATATATATATATATATATATATATATATATAGATATAGATATATATATATATATATATATATATATATATATATATATATATATATATATATATATATATATATATATATATATATATATAAATTGGGAGACTTATAAATCCCATAATTCACTTCCTCAGAGGTTTTTGGACTTTGTCAATGCAAATACCCTGGAGCAATTAGTTAGTTCCCCAACTAGAGATAGAAATATCCTAGACCTAGTACTCATGAACATGAGGGGGGTGCTGCTCCCTCCCATGCATTAACTCCTCCCTGGTAATATCTGAAAAAAAATTATCTACTTTAGTATTAAAACTAACCTAGACCCTCCACCAAACTCCAGACCTGTTAAGAACTTTGCTAAGGCCAGTTACCTCAAACTAAGTGACAGCTTATTAAACTTCCAATCCACTCCAATCCCAGATGACACCAAGGCCTAGTTGGAACTGTACACAAAGGCACTGTGCAACCACATTAATAGCTGCATAGAGGAGGCAGTACCAGTCCAAGTCAAACTTGTGATTGCTTGCAAAACTAAACCACCCTGATGGACCCCTAGCATAAATAAATTATTCAACAAAAGGAAAAAAAATCCTCTCCAAAGCCAAGAAGAAACAGACAAAATAGTGCAACAAGACACTCAGTAGTCTAAACAAATAAATTAGAGAGCTGTCAAATCTGTCAAAGGAAACTACAAAGCAAAGATAGCCTCCATGGTGGAATATAAGCAAAATGCTTTTTTAAATTATGTTCGTAACCTTAGGGGAAACAATCAGTAATCTGCCAAGCTAATTATGAATGGCAACATTTACACCCAACCTGAAACTATAGCAACTATAAAAAGGCCTCACTGAGACTAATGATTGGTGTCAAAACCATGGCCTTAAGCTTAATGCCAAAAAAGGTGTCATCATCCCCACTGGGAAAAACCCAGTTCCCATGAATTACCACATTGATGGTAGTCCACTGAACACAGAAGGCACTATAAGAGAACAGAGGTTGACAGCAACCTCTCTTTTGACCACCACATTGCCACTGTGGTCAGAAAGTCCTTCTATGTGGCACATCTCATTACTAAGGGTTTTGCATCCAGGAAGAAATAGGTCATTGTCTCCCTCTACTCTTCCCTCATTAGGTCAATCATCGAGTACAATGCCCCATTTGGCATGTACCTCATTAAACACCTGCAACAACTGGAAAGGCCACAAAAGTACATCACAAAGAGGATCCTAGGCCTTAAACGCTTGTCCTATATGGACAGACTCAAAAAACTCTATTCTCCGTCTCATATCGCCTACCTAGAGGCGATCTCTGCTTGAGTTACTAAGCCATGTCTGACCCAGCTCTGTTAGAAATGCTACATCTAAAGAAATCCCAATCCCTCCGCACCACATACTCCATAGACCTCAACCTCATTACCACAATCAACAGAACATGCTGGAGGGACAGGTTCATAACCCAGAAACTGCCCATGCTATGGAATAGACTTCCCATACATGTGAAAAAGAGCACCTCACTGGCCCTCTTCAAGAGAAATCTTGATGAATGGATGGGAAATAGAAAATTCACCCTGGGGATCACTCCAGTGGCTCTACTCGACAGAGGCACTGGGAACTAAGGTTGGGTGGCACAATACCAGGGTAATCCTATGGGCTAGGCTTGGTACACACCCCTTATCTAGAGCTTGCCAAAGCTTAAGACACAGTCCCCTACTTGGGGGATCATAGATAAACTTACTGAGTTAGGCATAAACCCCCGCATTGTCAGATGGATAGCAAACTGGCTCACTGAAAGGTTGCATGTTGTCCACATTGGTGAATCCACTTCTGATAAGAAACCTTTTACTACCGGTGGCTCAGTGTTGGGACCCCTTCTCGTATGGCATATACTTCTCTAAAATGAAGGCTAATGGTGGGGGCCTCTGGCTCACCAAATTCACTAACGACTGTAGGCTGGGAGCAATCACTAAATCCCCAAATGATGTTGGCATCCTACAAACAGGCGTAAAAATGACAAACAACTGGTGCCAAAACCATGACCTGAGACTGAATGGAAAAAAGTGTGCAATCATACCCTTCAGTAAATCACATATCCCTGCAAATTATAATATTGACAACACAGCCCTAAAAGTAGACCCAGTGGTGAGGGACCTAGGAACACAGATAGATAGTAACCTAAACTTTGACCACCAGGTAGTTATGGTAGTGAGGAAATCCTTCTGTATGGCTCAATGTATAAGTAAAGGCATAGCATCATTATCAAGGGCTCAGTGCTCATCAGGCCTATAATGCCCCCTATTGCATGTACCTAACCAGGCCACATGGAGCAGCCCCAGAGGTTTCTCACTAAAAAAATACAAAGTGTGAGACACGTGTTATGAAGAGTGATCGAAGGCCCTTTCCCTTTGATCCATCTCATATTGAGAGGTGACTTCTGCCTGACCTACAAAGTATTCTCTGATTCAGCCTTCATGAAAATGTTACATATTCACAAGAAAAATTATACGAGGGTTACATTTTCCATGGACCTGAACCATATTTGTGACTCTAACAGAAATTGCTAGAAAGACAGATTCATATCCTAAAGGCTAACTCCTCTATGGAATAAACGTCCCATCACTGAAAAACAAACCCCGTCACTCACTCTCTTCAAAAAGAATTTGGATAAATGGAGGGAGAATCATAAAGTCACACCTGAGGTACTGCTCATGTCCCTTATGTACAGGGGCAGTCTATAAAATGACTCAGGGCTCCAACACCCAAAGACCCACTACCCTGATATGACCCCATCCCATATCTGAGGAATTAAGATATAATATTATCATATCCTGAATATTATTGGCTAGGCTTGTAAAGGCTCTTGTGCCATTAGCCTGGCAATTACCTATGAAACTATGAGTCACTCTTGTCTACTTCTTCAGTAATTCATTCAAAGAAATTAACTTTTTACTAGGCATGATCCACCTTTTACAAATTCATAGCAGCAGAGGGTCATCAAGAGGCTTCATTGATTGGAACAACAGTCATAACTACACATTGTGGAAACTTTTTGGTAAGCTGAAA
Source organism: Protopterus annectens (assembly GCF_019279795.1). Classification (NCBI taxonomy): domain Eukaryota; kingdom Metazoa; phylum Chordata; order Ceratodontiformes; family Protopteridae; genus Protopterus; species Protopterus annectens. The sequence continues at coordinate 482,720,489 of NC_056743.1, read as the reverse complement.
AGATTTTTTGGGAATTTTTAAGATAGCAGAGAGGATTCTCTGGAAGCATAATCAAAATCAACATATTTTTTATATCAGTAAATGAAACAAACACCTTTGACTTTAACTATGCCATTTTTGAACTGTATAATGACATTCAATTTAAGGCTTCAGGGACAACTTAAAGATAAATTGAAGCTGACCTTTTACCTATCATTAGTGTGTGCAGACCATAAAGATGCTCACCTTTGTTATGGAATATTTTGATGGTTTTTTAAGGTTCAGAGTTTATGGTCATGCTTAGGTTATCAGTGGTCTGAAACATCATAAAGGCTTTAAAATGCTCTTGCATGATGATGACTTAATAGCAAGAGTTTGATAACTGAAGGAAGAAAGTTTGTCAAAGGTGCTTGTAGTTTAATTCAGAAAAGATAATATATGTGATTAATGTCATAGCAGTTTATTAATGGCCTTCCCTATAGATTTTATGCAAGAATGTTTTCTGGATGATATTGGAAATTGACAGAGATAAGAAGTTTAAACTTTTTTGAAATCCGGTAAAAATGGGAAATGTTGGGATTTTAAATCGGGTCTATATTAGAACATCGAATGTTTAATAGTTCAAATCACTAAAGGTCGACCTTTAATGATCAAATTATTAAAACATTGAATGTTCCGAAAAAATAATTAAAAAAAAAAAAAGAAAAAAAGGGTGCAGGCAGTGGGGCAAGCCCCCCTGCACCCCTCACACCCCCTGCTTACTTAAATATACCAACTCAGAACCCGCACTACAATGAAGTAAATGGAAATCTCACCTTATGGAGATTTCCGTTTACACATTTGATATTCTGAACGTTCACTATTGTCATGTCGACAATATCAGATTCGATACTGCCAGCTTTCGACAATATAATATAGACTCTTTTAAATCTACCCTCCATATTTGACTCTGAGCAATTAGATCACTCATATAGGTAGAAATCAGTCTGTTAATATATTTGAAGTACTGATTTGGAATATGAAAAATAAAAATATATAAGAATATAGTATTCACAAAAATATTCATCTTCATACAAGATATTCTCAGTCTCAGATTAAATTTAAAATAATTACAACTGTTCAATTAGTGTTTATTTATTTTATTTATTTATTTATTTAACATTTGCTGACTGGGAAAGTCCTTTTGAGTGGAGGCCCACGGAGAAACACTTCAGACACGTCTTTGGAATGTGAGAGGAAACCAGAGAACCCAGAGGAAACCTTAGAGATTGCAGGGAGGACATGCAGACTCTGCATAGAAGGCACCCCAACCGAGAATCAAACCAGAAAACATCTTGCTATGAGACAACAATGTTAACCACTGCACCACCCAGTGTTTTTCTTCTAAATAATCATATTGAGGTCAGTTTTGATGACTGCGCATATATCTGGTTTATATTTGACCCAAGGTACTTGAGTTTTTTAATGGGATGTTTATATTATTTGCATATGAGGGGTTTACAATTTTTTTGTTACTTGGGGGAAAAAGTTTGATTTATGAAGGTTTAATTTATGTGACAATTCATCCACAACCCATTTTCCCATTGTTACACATGAGGTCTCGGTGACAGTTACCTAGAGCCAATGTTGACACAGCCAGGTAGTTCAATGTTCTATGACAATCTTTCTTGACTTTTTGCATCTGTAGGACAGGTTCTGTTCACAAATGAAATAATTATAATACAAGAATTAAATAAATGAATTTGCAATGAAAGATTTTAAAGAATATTTTAAAAGAAAGCTTTCAAATATAAATATAGTGATAGGCTGCATTATCACATGTAGAAATTTTATTCAAAGGAGATATCTTACCATTAATAACAATATTGTTAGATCCATGATTTAAGCTCAATAAGCTAACCAAGAGTTTAGACAACTCTGAGAACAAGTGCTTATTTTGTTTGAATTTTACATGAGCTCTTCTTTTTCAGTCTTAAACTGATATTTCTGTTATCATTTCTGCTGTTTAATTTTTTTCTTACACATAGTTCCAAATAAATTCTGTAATGCTTTACACATATTACAAAAGGCCATTGACAAATTGTATAGTGCTTGGGTTAGAGCAAATGATCCAGTCTTGTGAGAGAGAAATATTTAAGGAGCTAATGATTTACAAAATTTTCTGGACTTGATTGACAGTACACTGGTAGCAGAAATTGTTTTAACTGACATACAGTTTGGTAAAATTAATGAACTTTTTGGTATACTTATGAGACTATTTGTTACCATCTAGCACAAATACAGATGTTCAGCCGGATGAAGGAAATAACATCTCCAATCTTTATAAAGATTTTGAGACAACCATGTTTTTAAGACCCTCTCGTTGGATAACAGTTTTATTGAAGGATGTCTATAACTGATGGGGTGTTCTAAAAGGTTTAATGTAAGAAATCTTCACAAATGTATTAATGTGTAATGAAAAATAACTCTGTCCTCAGAAATTACCCTTGCTATACCCCCTTTAAGATAGTAAATATATTAATTTACTGTTGCTCCCTTGGTGGTTAATACAGCAGGAAGTTCAATGTAAGCTTTGGTCCTGAAAAGCTTTAATAATATAACTAAAAAAATTGCTACAATGATTAAGAAGAACTCTAGGTAGGAGACATAATAAATGAGGTACATCATCATCATCAAGAAACTGTTACTTTTTCACATAGTATTTTCTAGCCAAGAGCTTTAGGGTTTCACCTAGATAACATGCAGGCATTGGTTAACGTCTGCATACATTAGATCACAATGAATATGATTCACCAAGTTTTAAAATTACCTATAAAATGCCTTGTGCAGCACTTGAGATGCAGTCTAAAAATGTCTTTAACTTGACATTGGCCAAATATCTCAGTATAGATTTGTAACATTTGTGAAGCAATATTGTCCATATACCTGGACCCTATTTCAAAATAATCAAAGTGAATAGATGGATATACCATTGTGAATCTAATTCAATGCTTTATTAACAATTAAACATTCAATATGACTATACTCATTTCTAAACACCTTGAGCAAATCAGCTGTAATTTCCAAGTCATAGGTGTGCAAAGAATTTTTTTTTTTTTTTAAGTGTGAGCATAACTTGGCAGGCCTCAGATATAAAAAAAATCAGTTTAATGTAAACAAGCCTTGGAGGCTGCCCTTGTGAGGTGGGCAGGATGAAAAGCTCTATGAACCATGTCAACTACGTATTTAAGACAGACCATTACCAACCTTAAAGTTATATTTTAAAGCATCATTTAATTTAACCTTAGGATATTCTTCTCCCAGACCATTGGTGATGATGATGTCTGCATGAAAAGAAATAACTGTATCGTTCAGAGAAGTAGACCACTTTTCTAAATGCTTAGGTTTAGGTAACATTCTCTTGTGATGGTCTTCCAGTTCAGCAACATTTCTTTTTAATATCCAGACAACTGTGCTTCCTGTTCTTGTACTATCGACAAATTCTGTATAATACACTAATTTCCTTTATACACATTTGAAAAACTATCCTGTTCTAGAACAGATTCTCCAAAACTGATTAAATGCAGAAACAGTAGTTCCAAGTGTATACCTAAAACTACTACCTGAAGTTCAGATTTCATTTGTACAGTATTTTCACTCTGTCACATCTATCTGTTATGTAACCAATTACTGAAACATGGAAAAAAAGCTTCTGAAAAAAAACTGTAGCCAACAAAAACTGATTTATTCACTAAAAACAATAAAATGAAGCATTTTTTTGTTTGATCAGTGATACAAACTTCATCAGACATACATTCATTTGATTTCTTGTCCCATTTAAATAAAAAAAAACAATCATGTGATGTCAACGTTAATGAGTTCTGATTATACAGAAAACAGGTGACCAACCAACCAAACATTATTTTCAGGAGGGTACCTAACATAAAAAAATGACATAGAAAGCCCACTAGTATGTTTGACACAGAATATGGGATGTTCAAATGTGAAATGTGTAACTAGTGTAAGTATATAGAGACAGGTAGTAAATGGCACGTCCGACATACTACATGCTACTTAAAAAAGAAATTCAACTGTAATTCTAAATTAGTAGTATACCTAGCTCAGTGCCAGTCCTGGCCAACATTTTACATCGGGAAAAAATGAACAGAAACTAAAAGAACGGACATATGAACACCTGTATTGAATAAATATAAACAAACTGGAAAATGCATTAGCAAGGCAAATTAATGAATGCCCAACACATAATTTCAAATTCCAGGTAATAGACCAAGTAAACACAGAAGGGAGGGGGGTCCTATTAACATTTTATTTGAAAAAATAGAATTATTATGGATTCTACGAACCAATGCCTGTATGTACCCTGGTTCAAATGAGAGTTGTTCCATTACATGTTTCCTTTAAAAAAATCTAACTAGATAAACAGATTCAATGTTTATGTATAATTTTAGTTGTAGGTTACAGATATTATATATATTTAATAGTAGTTTAGATTTATGATAGTATTGAGTGGCTGTTTTTATGGTTTTTCCCATATAGTTAAGAACAAATTCATCAATGAATTATCCAAATTATTGACATCACGATTGTTTTTTTATTTAAATAGGACAATAAATCAAATGACTGTATGTCTAATGAAGTTTGTATCACAAATCAAATGAAAAGCACTTCATTTTATTATTTTTAGTGAATAAATAATTTTTTGTTGGCTACAGTTTGTTTCCAGAAGCTTTTTCTCCGTGTTTCAGTTTGTGCAACCTTGGATGTCTTCAATTACTGTTAAAATTAATTTTTGATTGGCTATTTTACTACCAGTACATTGTCATTATCCATGCATAACATTCTCCTGTATCTCTCAGTTTTGACTTTTTGGCTTCTATGTCTTTTGTTTACACAGTTCAATTTCCTCAGATTTTTTCACTGCTTATCTGCAATTTAATTAGATCTGCATAGAGCTATAGTTTGTAATTCAGTTAAATCTGTTTCTTTTAAAAGCCTTCTCATTTTTGGTCATTTCGTATACCAAAAATATTCTGTGTCTTATTTAATGACTCATACAACTAACCAAATCCATAGTATTTGGCCCTGATTCCATAAGACTTGCTCCCAGTGTAAGTGACCACTTACACTGAGAGCAAGTGTTTTGGAATCTGATCACCATAGTAGTCCTCTTTCTAGATAGGCCTTACATTGAAGTAAGCCACTTTCACTGACAACTGTTCTTTGCGAAAATAGCCATTTAATTTCAGTTATACTAGTAATTTAATTTATTAATGCATCTTGTTCTATAGAGTAGAAGAAAAGGTTCTCTTTATATCAGAAAAATATGATATGTAGAAATATTTATATTTAAAACATTTATCTAAATTAGAAGCCCAAACTAGACAACTAAAGGCACTTATTAAACTGTCAGTATTACTATGTGATATTGCAAAAAATCAATATTGTTGGCACGGTTTAAGAAAAAAAGCATCATTTAAATTTCCCTATACGTTTTCATAAGTTCAGCAGGGACACTATGAAGGCACGGCACATTTATTGGTTTAAATTTCAAACAAAGTTTGAATAAAGATATGGTCAATTTCTCATTCTAAAACCTAATAATTGTTAATGAACCATTATACATACCAAAATATTCAACCTACCAAGGGAAAAAAAAATCACAGAGCAACTATAATCCATTAAGTGTGTTCGTCCTAACAGTGTATAAATGTACTTCTTCAGAATAACATAAAATTAGTGCAGATTACCCACTTATATCAACAAGTTAACACCAATAAATAAAGATTGCATTTATCATGTTACTGTATACCTTTTAACATTTACTTAATTTGTATAACTTTTACTTTATTTGTAAATCTGTATTCCACTTATTGTCATTCTTGTAATCCAATATCGCTGTATATTTTTGTTATTTGATCACAGTTTGTATATCTCTGTAATTTAGAGCTTTTCTCCCAGGGCCTCAGCTGAAAATGGTTTATTTTTGACCCAGTCGGATTATCCCAATAAACAAATGTCAAATAATTAAATAAATAAATCAGATGGAAGAATGAAATTAAAAAAAAAAGTTTCATTTGTAGTATTACTTTAAATGACACTACAAATAAACACTGAAAATACATTTAAAGTGGAAAGTGTGTGTTGAGAGACAGCCTTACAAGACTATCTGCAAATATATAGAGCCGAGTATATTTTTCTGTATTATTCTGTATTATAGAGCTAAATTGTTGCTTAGATATCTGTTGTCTTACTGTTCTGCAAATATACAGAGATCAGTATATATTTTTTTGGTTTTATAATTTGCACTGTGATTCCTCACATCTCTGTTGAACCCCCCCCCACACACACACACACACATTTTGGTTTCTATAGCTTGTGTGTTGTTAACTCAAGGTTCCCTTAATTTGACTTAATAGCAGCAGCCTGCATTTAAAGTGGAACCTGTGTGTTGAGAGACAGCCTTACAAGACTATCTGCAAATATATAGAGCTGAGTATATTTTTCTGTATTATTCTGTATTATAGAGCTAAATTGTTGCTTCTGTTGTCTTACTGTTCTGCAAATATACAGAGATCAGTATATATTTTTTTGGTTTTATAATTTGCACTATGATTGCTCACATCTCTGTTGAAACTCCCCCCCCCCCCATTTTGGCTTCTATAGACTGTGTGTTGTTAACTCAAGGTTCCCTTAATTTGACTTAATAGCAGCAGCTGCACTTAAAGTGGAACCTCTTTGTTGGGAGACAGCCTTACAAGACTATCTGCAAATATATAGAGCTGAGTATATTATTCTGTATTATAGAGCTAAATTGTTGCTTAGATATCTGCTGTCTTACTGTTCTGCAAATATACAGAGATCAGTATATATTTTTTTGGTTTTATAAATTGCACTCTGATTCCTCACATCTCTGTTGAAACTTTTCGCCACTCCCCTCCCTGTTCTTGGTTGTAGTTTAAATTTGATGGCTTTTGCAGTGCCTGCCCCACTGTAGATTTGATCTAGGACACTCCCCCGGTCCCATCTCTTTACCGCATTCTACCTAATAAACCCTTTCTGCACTTGCTTTTAGTCCTTTTTTAATTTAATTACATTTTTTCAAACTGTGTGTGGACTAATACTGCTACATACTGAAGTGTGCCAGCTTGCACTGCATGTGAATTGTTTTTACTACTGTTTTTGCTACTTTTCTGAAAAGAAAAATTATAAGCCTGTTTCCTACCTTTCCTGTAATTAGTGTTCCAGATACAGATTTGCTGTATCCAGGACTATTTGTAAGCTTCTGAGCCCCCCAAGCCTTGCTGTGTTGGAGGGAAGCCTTCTAGCTTATCAGTGGGAGTGGTAAGCACTAGGTAACCTGTCTACCACATAAGGAGTGGTTCTGGCCCATAATTTGTAGCTATTGGCCATTTGGGCAGTCTTCCATCTCTCTCAACTTTCTGATTTGAAGGTCTGCATTTGCACTTGTTTCTGTCCTGTAACTCCTGGGCCGATCTCATCTGCTCACTCAAGAAAAAAAATATCTGCTTTTACTGTATTTGTGTTTCTTCCTACTTTATTTTGCTTTTGCGTCATCTTAAAAGTACTCAATTGTATTTATTACTGCTTGGTGTAACTCATTCTAAGCCTTTTAGTTTAAGCACTTGGGCTTCAGACCAGTTGCTTTACATTAAGAAGGTTTATGGTCTGCACTGTAGTGGCAGAACAGGTAGCTTACATCCTTCTAAGTTGGGAACTGCTGATTGAGGGCTCAGTGTCTGTTATTCTAAAAGTGTATTAATTCTGGTTTAAGCACTTGGGCTTCAGGCCAGTTATTTTTCATTAAAAGGGTTTGTGGTCTGCACTCTTGTGGGAGGAGAGGCTGGACTCTGCCCTTCTGAGCTGGGAATTTCTGGTTAAAGGCTTATAGTGCCTGCATATTTGAACTGCTTCTTACTGAAATTGGTACACCATGTTTGCTGTAGCATAGACTAGATCCAGGCCTGCTGAATCTAGCTTTGTTTGCATAACTTGAGCACTAATCCAGGCATTCTTTAAAGTATTAAATTGTATTTATTACTGCTTGGCAGTAACTTGATTAAAGTGTAGCTATCATTCTAAGTCTTTTGGATTAAGCACTTGGGCTTCAGACCAGTTGTTTTACATTAGTAAGGTTTGTGGCCTGCACTGTGGTGGCAGAACAGGTAGCTTACATCCTTCTAAGTTGGGAACTGCTGATTGAGGGCTCAGCGTCTGTTATTCTAGAAGTGTATTAATTCTGGTTTAAGCACTTGGGCTTCAGGCCAGTTGTTTTACATTAAGAAGGTTTGTGGTCTGCACTGTAGTGGCAGAACAGGTAGCTTACATCCTTCTAAGTTGGGAACTGCTGATTGAGGGCTCAGTGTCTGTTATTCTAAATGTGTATTAATTCTGGTTTAAGCACTTGGGCTTCAGGCCAGTTATTTTACATTAAAAGGGTTTGTGGTCTGCACTCTTGTGGGAGGAGAGGCTGGACTCTGCCCTTCTGAGCTGGGAATTTCTGGTTAAAGGCTTATAGTGCCTGCATATTTTAACTGTTTCTTACTGAAATTGGTACACCTTGTTTGCTGTAGCATAGACTAGATCCAGGCCTGCTGAATCTAGCTTTGTTTGTATGCTTGTTGTTGGTTTGCTTGTTATTTCCCTAATTCCACCTAAAATACGGCTTTTCAGCGCTTCTGTGGATCCCTAGTGATATCTGCATTGCTTACTGTACTTATTTCCTTGTTTCACTTGAAAGAAAGTTACTGTTTGTTGTTTTTGCATTTAAGTTACCTGTAACACATTGCATTTAAGTTACCTGGCACTTGCTCACTAAAGCAATTATGTAAGTCGGCACTAAAAAATTAAAAGCATTACACCCTCACAAACTACCCTTGAGTACCTTGTTCCCCATTGGCCCTTTTTTCAATTATAAAGGAATTCCCAATACTATTCTAGCATGTCCAAAGGTCAGTTGTCAATCTCCTCTTCGGTCCAGCTGGTGAATCTGGGAATTTTGAGGCAATGTTACTACTGCCTCATGTACAGAGACAACCCTCTCCTCCTCCCAACAAGTTCCAACACATGTGAGAGATGCAACCATATAGACATACTGGAGGCTAAGCTCTCTCAACTCAGTACTGGCAAAACCAGTCAGGAGGAGAAGGAAATCACACTCACAATTCCAGTCTCACACAGACCTACCACGACAGCAAACCAAACACATAAACACACAAAAACATACTTGGAGGCTCTAAATAAAAATCTGCCTAAGCAGCAGAGACCTCCAAAGCAGACACCCAAGCAACCGCTACCCCAAAACAAAACACATGCAACACATAGCTCACAAAGCCAGTGTGCCGAACAGTCACAGCCCTTGAGGCTAAACAACACACCTGATACACTTGTAATAAGTGACTCTATCGTCAGGCACACTGACGTCCCGCTCACCAGGCTGAACAAGGAGAAGGTCACGTTGAGCTGCCTGTCGGGTGCTAGGATCTGCCACGCAACGCAAGCACTCAGGTCACTCCAAGGCAAGTGCAAATATGACTCAGTCATTGTCCATGCTGATGTGAATGACCTGAGACGTACCTCCCTGGACTACATGAAAAGAGACATAGAGGAGCTCTCTGAGCATGTAGCCCAGGCCGGTATGACCCTGACCTTGAGTAGCATCTTACCCTCACCAAGAATGATGCCACAATATGAAGACAAGATGATCAATTTCAACAATTGGCTTAAGTATTGGTGCCATCCAAAGGGGATCCAATGCCTGTCAGCCTGGGATGACATGCTCGACAAGCCACGATGCTTCGCTAGGGACGGCTTGCACCTGTCACCCCTGGGCTTTCGGATATTGGCAAAGGCTCTTGCTACCCCCATAGTGCCTTTTTTAGGCAAGGCTCAAAAGACAAATCCACCTCCATAGGTATCACAAGGGATAAGAAACTATGAGTAATGCTACTCAATGCCAGAAATCTAAACCTCAAGATGCAGGCACTCAAAACTCTCCTTAGCATGGAGAACATCGATATCTGTGCAGCAACAGAAACCTGGTTCAAGGCTCCCGAGAGCACCCCAGCACTACCAGGTTATACCTCATACCATGCTTTTCGGCTCCAAAACCTGGACCGAACCACAAAAGGAGGTGGAGTATCAATATTCGTCAAAGATACCCACACTTCCAGGTTGGTGGCACAGCACGAAGCATCAGAGACTATCCATGTGCAACTAACAGTGGGTAAAACTGCCTTCCAGTTTATATCCTGCTACAGACCACCCTCCCAAACCCAGGAACCCCACTTGGCCTTCCTGAGAACACTGGAAAATATGAAGGTCTCTCCAAACACCATTATATTGGGCAACTTCAACTACCCAAACAAAGACTGCGAGCATTACTCTAGCTCCAACACCCTAGCCTAAAAGTTCCTAGACTTTATAAACTCAAATGCTATGGAACAACTTGTTACCACTCCCACAAGAGGGGAAAACATACTGGACCCGATCATCACCAACATGGGGACTCTATGCTCCAGACCAGAAGTGTATCCCTCACTGGTAAGATCAGACCATAAACTAATCTCACTGGATATTCACATCCTGACTTCACCCCCTGCCCTGAAAACCACAGTGAAAAACTTCTCTAAAGCAAATTTCACACTCCTCAAAACTGAGGTGGAATCTTTCAAAGCTCCTGGGCCTGTGGAAGATACGGCCCAGACCACAGAATCCTTTATAAACGCATTCTATGAACACCTTCAGGAATGCATGGATCATGCAATCCCAAATAAAACCAAGACCCAATCCTCCAAAGGCAGACGTCCTGTCTGGTGGACCCCAGCCATAAACAAACTATACAATAGAAGGAGGAAGCTACTACATGATAGAGCAAAATCCCAAAAAGGGAAGGCATCTCTGATCAGTATTAGCAAAAAACTACGGGCACTCATAAAATCGTCTAAGGCCAGCTTCGAGAGAAAAATTGCACAGGACACTAAGGATAATCACAAAGCTTTCTTTAGTTATGTTAGGAACCTGGGTGGGAATTCCCATATATGCTCAGAATTAGTCCAAAATGACATAAACTACACCGAACCCACAGACATTGCCAACATCCTAGCTGACAGGTTCAGCGCAAACTTCTCCCCCCCCCTCCCCACCAAAAGGGCAAATATCTATCCCAGCAGAGTGCTGCCCCCCTGACATCTCAGATGCTCAGGTAAGAGCTCCCCTCTCCAAAGCAAAAAACACAGCATCAATGGGACCAGACGGTGTGCCGGGCTGTGTCCTACATGAACTCCAAGAAGAGCTAAACCCAAACATAAAACTACTGTTCAATCTCAGCCTTACTACAGGATATGTACCCAAAGAGTGGTGTACAGCAACAGTGGTCCCTCTCCACAAAGGTGGTGCCTCAACGGATCCTGGAAACTATCGCCCCATAAGCCTGACTAGCTTGGTCTGCAAAGCTATGGAATGGATCATCATGGACCTCATAAATAAAGATACTGGGGACCTACAGACACTGGATCCTACCCAGTTCGGCTTTGTTAAGGGCAGATCCTGCCTCTTAAACCTGGTTGATTTCTTTGAAACAGTCACCAAGGCCATTGACAAGGGGAAGGTGGTCCACACAGCCTACCTGGACCTCGCAAAAGTCTTCGATACAATACCCCACTCGGGCATTATAGATAAGCTCACCAGCTTAAATATAAACCCCTATGTCACTAGATGGGTTGCAAACTGGCTCAAGGACAGAACCCACATGGTTAAAATTGCTGGAGCCATGTCAGACTCCAAACCAGTTACAAGTGGCGTCCCACAAGGCTCAGTCCTGGGATCTCTCTTGTTTGGTATATATTTCTCGGAGGTACAGGCCAACACCGAAGGACTGTGGCTGACCAAGTTCGCAGATGACTGCAAACTGGGAGCCATAATCGACTCTCCAGCCGACACAAACATCCTCCAAAAGGGCCTCATAGAAACAGACAACTGGTGCCAGAGCCATGGCCTCAAGCTAAACGCCAAAAAGTGTATAGTCATCCCCTTTGGCAAAAACAAAGTGCCCACAAATTACCACATAGGTGGTAATCCATTAAGTACAGAAGAAGTAATTAGGGACCTGGGGACCCAAGTTGATAGCAATCTCTCATTTGACAACCACGTGGCCAAAGTGGTTAGAAAAACATTTTATATAGCCCACCTAATCATGAAGGGATTCACATCTAGATTGGGGAGGTCATCGTGCCTCTTTACTCATCCCTCATCAGGCCCATAATTGAGTACAATGTCCATTTTGGGATGTACCTTACCAGACACCTGCAGCAACTGGAAAGACCCCAAAAGTACCTCACCAAGAGGATCAAAGGGCTCAAACAGATGCCATATGCTGCCCGGTTAAAGAAACTCCAGCTCTACTCAGTGGCATACCACCTGCTCAGAGGTGATCTGTGCCTGACGTATAAAGCCATGTCCAACCTGGAATTAATTGACATGCTGCACCTCAGAAAATCCAAATCCCATCGAGCTACGCGCTCAAGAGACTTGAACCTCAGCACTGAAATAAATAGGACATGCTGGAGGGACAGATTCATAACCCAGAGGCTCCCTTCACTCTGGAATAAAATCCCAGTCCAGGTTAGGCAGAGTCCCTCATTGACTCTCTTCAAGAGGAATCTTGATGAGTGGATGGGAGATCGTTGGTTTACCCCGGGTATCACTTCTGTGTCACTGTTAGACAGAGGCACAGTATACTAACCTCGAAAAAGGGCATAGCAAAATTAATTTAAAATGGGTGGCAAAAGCCAAACAAACTCTGGCTAGGCTTATAAATGCCCTAGGGCAGATAGCCTAGTATGAACCTATGAACCTATATATGTGTACACTAAAGCCTGGCTGCACTCTTTTTAAAATCAATCATAACTTGAGAGAGCTGCCACAAAGGTCCTGTATATTTCAAATTACTACTATATAAATATTACTTAAAAAATAAAAAAAAGCATAAACAACAACCTCCCATGTGGGGGTCTGTGCTCCCCATACCTCCCCCTAATTATATATACTAACTCCAACATCTCAGAATACCCAGGCAAAGGGAATATTCCCATACCCCGGGATTGTTAATCTTGTACATCTTTCAACTATTTCGACAGGTAAGATATATATATATATATATATATATATATATATATATATATATATAGTTGGCCAAATGTGGTCAGTTAAACAGATGACCAATCTTCCTGTCAACCAAACCAATGGAACCTATATATATATATATATATATATATATATATATATATATATATATATATATATATATATATATTTGTCTGTGTGTGTGTGTGAGCACACGGGTATAATTTCTAAGATCGATAAACCAAATTAAAGAATCTCAAACTTTAAAATTTCAAATTTTTTGACTATTAGAATATCTAAAAAAAAAAAAAAAAACAATCCTCCTACACCCTAACACCTGCCTGCAATGCTGATGTAAAGTTCTGAAAGTTTGATATTATTGCATTTGAAAAAGTGAATGACTCCCCCCAAGCACACACGCACAAAAAAAATAAATAAATATATATATATATATATATATATATATATATATATATATATAGATCTATTTCAGTAGATCGAACTTTTAAATGTTCCAACCTCATATGGCTGAGACCATAACATCAAACATTTAAAAGTTCGAACACTGAAGTAAAAAAAAAAAAAAAAACAAATGTTTGTAGCAGGGGGCCAAGCCCCCATGGATGCCCCTCACCCCCGCTACTTAAATATGCCAGCTCTGAGATCACACTACATTACAGAAAAGGGAAATCTTCCTGTTCTGCACTGTACAGGGATCTCCATTCAGTCCGTTCGAACTTTTAAAAGTTTGATCATATGGTCTCAGCCATATGAGGCTCGAACTTTTAAAAGTTTGATCAACTGAAGGGTGGGAGTAAAAAAAATTATCTTTCTAGATCAAATCATAAAATAATAATAAAAAAAAAAGAAAAAAAAAAGAAAGAAAACATTATATACATAGGGAAACCGTCAACCCACCTCCACCATATTCTCTGGTAATTATATAAGTACAGACTCCAAGATCAAGCAACAGTAGGGAATGGGCAAATTCTCACACCCTGCTCTACTGTGATCTGGCTCACAGAGTAGTTGGCAACCAGCAAAAGAAAAAAACAGAATGGTCGCTTTTTGAGCATTCACTTTTACAAATTTTACTCATATATACATATATATTATAGATGTAGTATACGCATTGTCTTGTTATTCCTTCTTTAACACTGAGATTTTGATTCTGTTATAATCAGTGTCAGGTACTTTAGTAATATGATTAAAAAGCTTAGAAATATGTGTAAAATTGAAATTTTTTATCAGAGTCAGAGGGTTTGCAATTTTTTTTATGAACAAAACATTTACCCTTCTTGACATCAGATAAGAAAAATGATATAATTTGTAAATGAATACAAAAGAAATTTAGGAAAATATTATTACTCTAAAACTGTATTGTTGTCCTCATTTCATAGCCAAAATTATAATAATGTGACGATGGGAATATATTATGATAGTTGAAACAGACTAAAAGAAACAGTTTCCATACATATATTTATTGGTATCAGATACTGTCAAAATAAATATGTTATAAATGAAGGTAAGAAAACATAGAACAGGGAAGGTATATATTTCCTCTGCATATAGAATTAGTTCTCATATAGATTAACATTTTTTACATAGGTTTGTAGGAGGTTACTAGGCTAATGGCCCTAGAGCAGCTGCAAGCCTAGCCATATTTAATCCAAGTTGCCCCAATTGTTGATGGTTAGGTGAGTGAAGTTTGCAGCGGTAAGGATCTATGATAGTTAATGTAGACTTCTTCTGTCCAGGAGGGACATGGGTACCAGCCCAGGAGTGAATTGCAGTCACCCATCCATTGATCTGGTCTACTTGAAAATATTTGTCTTTAAATATTAGTGGTTTGAATATTGTTTATAAAAGAGGATTACTGCTGAAATGTCTTAAAACTTAACATATTTGATATAGATTCAGATTCCAAAAGAGTTGCTCCCAGTGTAAGTCTGCCCTGATTCCGAGAAACTTGCTATCAGTGTAAGAGTCTTGCTTCTGTGTAAGGCCTATGTCTAAGCAAGCTTGCACTGAGAGCAAGTCTTTTGGCATCAGACCCAAAGATTTTTTTAGGAAGTTTTATGTAGCAAAGGCAATATTGATTTCATTTTAAAAGCAATAACAGGCATTGAAAATTCTGAAATAAGATAAATATTTAGTCATCAAACTAAGGGCAATGATATAGTTATTCTGAACATTAAAACCAGAATAAGAACACCAACGAACCAAGGCAACCACCAATAAGTTCTCCAAGTCCTTTGTAGTATAACAATCAAATTGCGAGCTGGTAGTAAGCAAGCTCAAAGGCAAAACCAAGTGCAAACATAAACGCTTTATTTGTAGATCCGTTTTCGTCACCAACTTCATCAGAATAAACACAGACCATCTAATACCATTACTATATATACTGATCACAATTAATACTAATAAGATAATCACACCAATCAAGCAATTAAAAACAACAATGAAAAATCATTTAAAAACACAGTAAAAATAGTGGAATAAATTCACTTGTAAATTATTTACTACATAAAACAAGTTTTGCAAGTCATGCAATCTATAAAATATTTCTCAACCATATATTCCATAGTAATACTATTTATTTTATTAATGAGTTGGAATTTTTAAAAAAAGTTTTTAAAGTTTAGCTGCCCTCATTTTCAATACAGGTGCCAGGGGAAACCATTTCATTTAGCCCAGGTAACCTATTTGAGTCCAATACAACCTGCCAATAAAGTTCCCTGAACTCGACCCTGGTCTCCCACATGCCATCTCTGGCATCTGTATTGACCACTTCCAGCACAAAAAACTGAAAATTTGATTTTGTACATAGGCAAGAGTGTTTATACAAAGCATTACTTTCTCTGGCTGTTCTAATCTCATAGAGATGTTCATAAATGCGTTGTTTCAATTTTCTTTCACTCTTGCCTATATAAAATGACCCACAGAACATGCATACTGCTAAATAGATGATACCACAGGTGTTACAATTAACAAATGAGTTTAAACACAATCTTCTATTCCTATGTTTCAAATAATAACTCTCCCCTACCAGTAAGTATTTACAATATTTACACGCCCCACATTTAAATAAACCTTTTTTGCTTTTGTTTTTATTATTGTTGTCTGTCCTAATCACTTTCGGGTCACTATAACCTGTCTCAAGATAATTTTTTATTGTTCTACCTTTTTTATATACAAACTTCAAAGTGTCAGAAAAAATATCATTTAGGTCAGATATTTTAGAGAAATTTAACCATTCCTTCTCCATAATTGTTCTGACCAACCTAGATTGTCCATCAAAGGAGATCAGAAAGACTTAGGTCCAAATATAACACTGACCCAAACCCAAAAAACTATCAGGGTTATCAGAGGAGACCTCAAGTGAGGAATCCAGTAAAATGGAATTGACAAATCAGATAAAGAATGTTGGGCCTATTTGGACCAGAAGTGACTTTTCTATTTATAATTATTCTTCTTCCTTTTTTCCCACTGATGTTATTTTTGATTTGTTTTCAAAAGGCTTTGGTTTTATACCTACCAGTAAGACTAACATTTTTAATTTACTTATTGATTTGAAACTGTTTATCAGAAAGAAGAATTTAGAATTGATATACAAAAATACTAAAGCTCCCATTTCTACCAATGTTTTGAGGAGGAAAAATACATTCAACCCCCCCCATTCACCCTCAATTAAGAAATTTGGAGAATGTCCTAGAACATAATCTTAGGAAAGCACTAGCAAAGAACTATGTGAATTATAATCTTACAATAGAAGAAAAAAATCTGTTGGATATTATTGGAAAGGACAAGACTCTTCGGGTAATGAAACCCGACAAGGGAGGGGGGTTGTAATAATGGACCAGATATTATACGAAGCTAAGATGTTAGAAATATTAAATGATTCTGATAAATATACCAGAGTGTCTCTTAATGAGATTAATATAGCCTATAGGAAGATCTACATATTATTGAATGATTTATTATTGGATGGTCTTATAGATACAACAACTTACAAATATTTACATGTTGATAAGCCAAGGGTGCCTGTGATTTTTGGGATTCCAAAAATTCACAAAAACACCAGAGACCCACCACTGAGAGCAATAGTTTCTGCAGAGGGTTCAGTTACAGCACCCTTGGCTAAATATGTGGATGTGAAAATTAAACCTATAGTTACTAGTAACAACAACATTCTTAAAGACTCATGGGATTTATTAGGTAAACTAGAACACTCATTGTGTTCAGAAGGTTTGTCCTTCGGAACAATGGATGTGGTGGACCTCTTCACCAGTATACCTCATGATACTGGTTTGAATTGGTTCGAAGAAATGCTAATTGAATACAAAGCATTTACCAATGATGAATTTAGAACAATACTGGTATTAATGGAAGTTATTTTGAAACATAATTACATTTATTTTTCTGGAGAATATTACCAACAGGTAAGGGGTGTAGCAATGGGGGCACATTGTGCCCCCACTTACGCAAACATCATCATGGCGTACTGGGAAAACAAGTACTTATTGAATTCCCTTTATAAGAACAATTGGGTTCTTTATGGTCGGTTCCTTGATGACCTATGTTTCCTGTGGATAGGAGATGCCAGCACATTCTGTGATATGGTAGAATATCTTAACGAAACAACAACTTTTCTGAAATTTACACATAAGTTTGACACTGAGACACTGAATTATTTGGATATTACTGTAAAGAAAAAAGATAATTTTTTTGTTTCAAGGGTATATAGAAAAGATACTTTTTCAAACTCGTATCTTCATTACAGCAGCTCACATCCCCTCTCGCAAAAAAGAGGGGTTCTCAAGGGTCAATATGTGAGAATTTCAAGAATGTGCTCAGAAGACAGTAGCTTTAAGGAAGAATGTGATTGGTTAAGGGTCCAATTTTGTAACAGAGGGTATCCTGAAGATTTAATACAGGAAATATCTAAAGAAGTTTCCTTGGCTATAAATTCCAGGTTTGCCCCTATACTAGGTTGTAACAGAGAGACAATTAATCATCAAAAGGAACAGATAACAGAAAACTACAGTAACAGTTTAATAACTACCTTTGATGGACAATCTAGGTTGGTCAGAACAACTATGGAGAAGGAATGGTTAAATTTCTCTAAAATATCTGACCTAAATGATATTTTTTCTGACACTTTGAAGTTTGTATATAAAAAAGGTAGAACAATAAAAAATTATCTTGAGACAGGTTATAGTGACCCGAAAGTGATTAGGACAGACAACAATAATAAAAACAAAAGCAAAAAAGGTTTATTTAAATGTGGGGCGTGTAAATATTGTAAATACTTACTGGTAGGGGAGAGTTATTATTTGAAACATAGGAATAGAAGATTGTGTTTAAACTCATTTGTTAATTGTAACACCTGTGGTATCATCTATTTAGCAGTATGCATGTTCTGTGGGTCATTTTATATAGGCAAGAGTGAAAGA
This sequence comes from Protopterus annectens, assembly GCF_019279795.1. Classification (NCBI taxonomy): domain Eukaryota; kingdom Metazoa; phylum Chordata; order Ceratodontiformes; family Protopteridae; genus Protopterus; species Protopterus annectens. The sequence continues at coordinate 482,701,914 of NC_056743.1, read as the reverse complement.
AAATTGAAACAACGCATTTATGAACATCTCTATGAGATTAGAACAGCCAGAGAAAGTAATGCTTTGTATAAACACTCTTGCCTATGTACAAAATCAAATTTTCAGTTTTTTGTACTGGAAGTGGTCAATACAGATGCCAGAGGTGGTATGTGGGAGACCAGGGTCGAGTTCAGGGAACTTTATTGGCAGGTTGTATTGGACTCAAATAGGTTACCTGGGCTAAATGAAATGGTTTCCCTGGCACCTGTATTGAAAATGAGGGCAGCTAAACTTTAAAAACTTTTTTTAAAAATTCCAACTCATTAATAAAATAAATAGTATTACTATGGAATATATGGTTGAGAAATATTTTATAGATTGCATGACTTGCAAAACTTGTTTTATGTAGTAAATAATTTACAAGTGAATTTATTCCACTATTTTTACTGTGTTTTTAAATGATTTTTCATTGTTGTTTTTAATTGCTTGATTGGTGTGATTATCTTATTAGTATTAATTGTGATCAGTATATATAGTAATGGTATTAGATGGTCTGTGTTTATTCTGATGAAGTTGGTGACGAAAACGGATCTACAAATAAAGCGTTTATGTTTGCACTTGGTTTTGCCTTTGAGCTTGCTTACTACCAGCTCGCAATTTGATTGTTATACTACAAAGGACTTGGAGAACTTATTGGTGGTTGCCTTGGTTCGTTGGTGTTCTTATTCTGGTTTATTTGTTTCGTTGGACACCTTCCTGTGTCGGTTTATTATTCTGAACATTAGCCAACATGGTATTAGGCATACCTTTCAACCTCTTACCACAAGAAATCTGGACAAAGCATAAAATAATAGGGGGACAAAGGCCCCCAAATAGGAAGAAATTTTAAATATTGCTTGTATAAACTTAGCAAGTTGCTAGAATAACAGGATTTGTGTTAACATGCATTTTCTGAAGGATATGAAGTCTGAAGCTTAAATGTATATTATTATTTAGTGACTTCATTCCTCAGTGATTAGCCAGAAAACCACAAATTTTATGAGGAACAGACCAATAATATGAGACAAAAATCTGGACAGTTGAGAGGTATGGTATTATGTGTTTCTGTCAGTTTAGAAATAATGACAGCTTAGAATTAGTAATAACCTGTACAAACAAACAGAAAAAAAGAGCTTCAGTATCCGATTCACAGAATATGTGGCTTTAGGTTTCTTTATTTAAAAGGCCTTGAAAAAAAACTACTTATTCAAGATGCAAGGATACATACCTTCCCTTAATCTACAGGAAGGGTTAACTGTTTCAGATTGTTACAAGTTATTTTAGAACTAGTAGACAGAGTTTTTAATAGTAAGTTTTAAATAACGTAGTTAATTCACCCTCATACCTTCAAGATTCTTTAAAAAGAAATTTAAAATTAAACTTTCTAATATGAAATGAACTCAAGAAATGCTTTGGATAATGAACTCAATTCCAAAAGACTTCCTCTAAATATAAGTGACATACTCCTGTGTAAGTCTGTCCCTATTATAAAATGCCTGCTTTTGATGTCCATGACTTACTTCAGTGTAAGGCCCATCAATAAATAGGCTTACACTGGTGGGGGCAGATTCCAAAAGACTTGCTCTTAGAGTAAGCCCCTTACTCGAGAGCAAGTCCCATTGTAAGCAACTTACTCTGAGAGCAAGGCTTTTGAAATCTGGCCAAGTGACTGTTGTTGCTGTTAGCTTAAATGGCTAAGACACAAACACAGCTATTTCTCTGGTCATTCACCATGGGCAAATTTGATAACTTAATTCATATACTTTTGCTAGATATGCAATATTTTTACCTGGGATAGTCAATTATTTTTAGCAGATAAAAACTATGGCTTATATTCACAAAATACATTTGTTTGTTTTTTTTTTCTTTTTTATCTTCTTCGGCCTTCAAAGTTCAGACACACAGTGCTGTATATTCAGATTTCTGAACATAATATAATGATAAAAGTATATCAAAACACAGCCAGAAGTTCTTTTCTGAATACTGTCAACCACATATTTGTTTTAGGAGCTTGAGTATTAAAAGAATAGTGAAATTGTATGACCACAAGTGTACATTCTGCTAGCTATGGCAATATGTCTATAAACATTATTAATGAAGTGGGTACCATCAAAAACTTAGTTTTCAGTACATTAAGTACCTTTGGCTTTGAAAGTAAAGATTTGATATATGCCCTGAAGTGACCCTGAAGACTAGATTATCTTGGAAAAAAGTAAAAGTAAAATGAAATGCAGCCTAAAAGAAAACCTCGGGTTATGTATTATAATAATAATAATAATAATAGCAATTCAGTTGCTGTTTATTTTAAGCAGCTTCACAATAATTATACTGTTATCTTAAAGCCATTGTTTTGTGTTATATTACAGTTAATGAAAGGAGAAGCAAGTGAATAAAACTCCTGGAAGAAAAAGAATCTGGCTTAGTTTTGAAATTTTTATATAACATAATATAGTGTTGTGGACTTAATCAACAATGACATTGGAAAATAGCTGCCTCGCATTTTATTACTGGGCTCTTCATTGTCCATTTATATTAGATATACAACTTGCTTTCTTGATTTATTTTCACATTAATCCTATAAAGGCTATTTTCCAAATGCTCTAAGATGTTTTAATAAACGTGGTTTTCACTTGTTTGGTTGTCATTTTTTTCATATATTTATTTTATTTATTGTGATCACTGCACATAATTCCTATAAAACCCTTAAGGATGGTAATACAGATGACTTTACCAATTCTAGAACTCGTGACTTTATGTACTTCAGATCGTACCACTCGGACCCTTTTCCTCAGAAGTACTGTAAATAAAATGGGTCTGAAACCTTTCTCAGTCTAAATATATATTTCAGTTTAAAAGCTAGATTTGAGCGAGTTTACATCCATTTGTGTTTGGTATTTTTCATTTCACTGTTTCATTGTTCACTGCAGTCACAACTAAATGTATTCACAGAGATGTTTCTACTTTACTGTGAATTGTTTCTTAAACTCTACCAAATATCTATATTTCATCAGAAAGCTAGCTATTAATATTTTATCAGTTTGTGTTTGTTATTCACTGATGGTGGCTGTGAGTTACTCAGTCCTACAATCATATAGTTATATTTGAAGGAGCACCATTGATATACTGCTGTTCATTTTTGCTCCCTTCACGTCATTCAGCATGTTTGACATTTTTTCATTGTCTAATACTACTACTTCTTATAGAGTGAAATCGTTTGTCTAAGGAATTGATGATGCAGGGGGGCACCTGTCACCTGTAAACATTTTTCTGGGTGTTTATTAAAATAAGAACATGAAGACAAAAATAGTCTTTTACTCAAAACTATAATTTCATTTATATTACTTGTAGATTTCATGAGATATAACATTACAGTAAACCAAGTGGTAAATAGCTTGTAAAATAAACTACCCATTTGATAAAATACCAATTAGTATTGAACTCAATTGAATATTAACTTAAAAAAACATATGTAATGCAAGTGATATCATCCAACACAGTCAACATTAAAATTATCTGCTTTAAAGTCATACTTTAACAATACTTTTGATGCTTAAAAGTTGTTTAAATCAGACGCACTTAGAGCATCAATTTTCAATACTCAGATTAACTCTCTGGTCCTTAAACTTTCTGCATCATCCTCTCTTAGATCATATACTACCTTTTCTAACATAGAACACTGATCTTTTGAAATTTATTTCAAAGTATTTAATGGTTATATAAAACATTACTTACATTTTTAGTCTTACGATCTAATTTGGTAATCACTCTGAGCTAATTAGATTAGATTAGATTCACATATAAATAGAGCTACAAAATGGGTGTTACAATCATGCTTTTCTTGACTTTAAAACATGGAATCCTTACAATTTATCAAAGATATATAGATGTTGCTGCTAAAAAACAGCACTGCCTTCATGTGCTAAAAGGAAACATGCCTGCTTGTTTGCTTAGAATCCTAGCAGGATTAAATTTGGTCTTAAAAAAAAGAATAATAAAATTCTATTCCATATTGTAAAAAAGAGGGGCTTCAGAAATAAGTGCAATGTAAATGGCAAAACTGCATATCCAGTAGTGGCACACAAGGTCGAGGTGAGTCAGGGTGACACCTGGTACGACTGAGCTAGACAATGAAATACTATTGCCCACTGCATCACAGAGTCATCTGCCTGCATCTAATACTTCATCTGTTCTATGACCACTACAGAATGGACAGAAGTACCATGTAGGAGCTGGTAAAGATGAGTCATCCTCACATACAGGCTCTTGGAATGCATGTAGTATCCACGCACGTGGACACCATCGTATGTGCACTTTTGAGAATCCTCATTGCAGGGACCTTCTAGGGATCAGTGGGAGAAATGATAGATGCATCTCTGGCATCTGCCCCTAGACACACACCAGTGCCTTGATGCCATGCTAGATCATGTGAAGCAGCTTATGTGGTTCCCACACACCACAGAAGAGAGAAACATCACCATGCAGGCATGTTATGATATAGAGCCCATTTTCCTGATGCACTGGGAGCCTTTTACTGCATTCACATTGCCATCAAGAGCTAACCTGGAGCACAAGGACAATGACATACCAATCATGAGCGATTCCACTCCAGCTGCCAGTTGATATGTAATGCATAGGGTACAATAAACAATGCATCATGCATACTCCAGACAGTGAATACAATTCCTACATTTAGCACATGGGTGACTTCAGTCATTGACATTTTACTGGAGATGACAGGCATACTGACACCAATAGGAAACCCACAGATCATGATAGAGAATGCATACAACACTGTCCTGTTCAACTAGAAGCATCGCCAGATGTGTTTGGATTGATTAAAACCTGCTTCCACTGTACAGATGTCTTCAATGGTGCCTTATAATGCAATCTGGAAACAAACAATAAAATATTTGCTGTGTGTATATCATACCATGTTAACACACATACAGATACAGACGGGTATAGATGTTTTGGAAGAGGGAGTGCCAGAGTCAGCAGGGAAAGTGGTGCCAATTGAGGAATCAATAGATAAGCTGGCTGTAGGGGATGACCATGTGAGGCAGAGGCAGGGACATCATGGCTCTTACTAAGAGCCACCATCTTGTTCACAACTATTGGCCAGATTAGATCTAACAAAAGATTGACAATGATGCACACAGCACAAATACCAGGCTATGCTGTACTATGCATGGACTGGCCAAGCTCTAAATCAGACATAAACTACACGGGTAAGAGTACTGAGGGCAGAGCATCACTGGAATTGTATGCACTTGTGGAAAGGGACATGGTGACAGGTATAGGCAATATAATAGTGATGAGGCTACTAGTATGGGTGAGAGTGTTTGCCATGATCTGGTGATTGTGGTGAGCCATGAAAGCTGGGCAGGGAAGGGGCAGTGTCTCCAGTGTTGTATCTGAATGGAAACGGTTAGTGCTGATGGGTGTGTAGGTGTTTGTGGATGGAAACAGCTCCTGAAGAAGATGATACACATTGCATTGGTCTTTAGAACAGGTCCAGGACACTTTTAGGAGGTATCTTTGCTAACCATACCAAACATAAACATCCAACTCCATGGCAGTGCTCTGTCCAGGGAATGTCACTGGTACAATCCATGGAGAGCACAAAAGGATGGATTGCTCCATGAGCCTGAACAGTGAAACACACTACATTTGGATTCAGCACGTGCCCCATCTAAACTGATGTCCTTGGCATTGTACATTGCCCTAAGCTGTGGAGGAAGATGTGAATGCTGTGGCACAATTACTCCTTGACTGTCTCCTGACCATACCATGATGGACTTCCCCAACAGAAGTAAACTAGGATAGGCCATAGAAATGACAATGCCCATGTTGTGTGGCCACACATGGATATGTTCATGATACAGAGTCCCCATGACTGCTTACAAAAAACCTTATCTGAGGCCATCAAATAGACTATTTACCACTACTCAGCTGTGCAGTGGGTGAGGTGGTATCTGCACTGGCCTCTGTCTGTATGACCACCCTGTACATTTGCAGTGTGGTGGCCATGGAGACACAAGGGCAGGATACATGGTGTTGCTAGCCACCTTTATGCCAGTGCCCACTGATAGATGGGCTACTGGAGAACAGAGGGCACCCTGTGCTGAAGTGTCAGCCAACTCCTGTCCTACTATGGCATCCTAAGACTGATAAATAAGTTGTGCAGGCAAAGAAGTGGTGTCTGAGGAAGTGAAGAGATGATATGCCTGCCAAATTACCCATTCCAGACAGTGCCACTGTGAATACAGACTGTGCCAGGCTGGAGCAGCCATCAGCATCAGGTTCAGACAGTTCACTGACATCAGAAATGTAAATATCCAGGGTGGGATTCCCAGATATTGAAGCACCTGTGAAAATAGACATACACACTAAAGTGTATCAATGCTTCTTTTTCACACAGCCAAATCCCATTATGGCTACAGTGATGAAATGGAAAAATGTGCAGGCCATATACCTTGTCCAGGCTACTGTTGTAAAAAGGTCCCAATATGCTTGTAAGAACAAAATGACCATACTCAGCAAGGATATAGTTCTGACTTAGGAAGTTTTACTGCATGGTTTATATGTTAGATAATACCCACCTGAGGTATCACTCACTGACACATGAATTGCCCGACAAAGTTTTACACCAGTGTCAAGTCCTCTTTTGGTTACAAGGGAGCTGTCGTGTCTCCCAGATAGAGATGCCAGGAGCTCATCCATGTAAGTTGTTGATGAGTCTATCAGAAACCCTACCCATGGCCGTCTGCTTTTCCGCTAAGTGATTTGCCTTGTTTTGAGCATGTCAGTGGCCTATGTCATACCTGTATTCATATACAGTTGTGGCCTCTAACAGCACTGACCTGTTCAGCAAGATTCCTCCAGAAATGCTCTTTGGAAGGTCGGGTCTCTCTTATCTATAAGGAGCATCTTCCAAGCATGTTCATGGAGGGCTAACAGCATGATTTCATTCTCTGCCTGGGAGAACTACTCATCTTCTTCCTCTCTTTTACAGACATTTTGCTTTGAAAATGTGAAGGTAAACATCTGTTAAACTGTTGGCCAGCCATATCCTCTCACCCACATTATAATACCCCAGCACAGTCCATATAAATACCACAGATTCTTTGAACCACCTGACTAAAAAAACAGTCCCAAAAGCAAAGATGGAAAAGGTGACTTCTCAGTAGAAGTAAAGGAAGCAGCACAGCAACTGAAGAGACACAACTTTAATGAAATAAAATAAGGGGAAGTGCTTTCTTCCCTCAACTGACTGATGCTTCACCTTGTTTTATTTCATTAAAGTTGTGTCTCTTCAGTTGCTGTGCTGCTTCCTTTGGTTCTACAGTTTGGTATTTGTGGTGTCTTCATTTGGAAAGGTGACTTCTCACCCAACCCCCACAGATTAACAATAGGGATGAAGATTTGGTCATGACATCCCTCTCATTAAGTATCATTGCTGATCATTTATAATGCAAAGTCTACTGGTCTACCCGCCAATGAAAAACACAGCATAAAATAATATATTTGGAAATGTGTGGTCATTTCCTATCAAAATTCTTGGAGATACAAGTAAAATGGCTCTTATCACCCCCTATCACATGTAACCCAGGATATTGTTTGAAAAAATATTAATTTCATAAATATTTACAAGCAGACAAGACAAAATGACTAGCCTCTTCAGATCTACCATCCCTCTCCTCCACCTCTACATGACGCAAAGCATAATTGTGGCAGTTAATTACACTGACACAATACACAGAACTGTAAAAAGAAGTCAACAATGTGAGACCTGTGGTCCTCAGCCCCCCCCCAACCTACTCACAGAGCGTGTGTGGCCTGTCACATAAAAACCTATGTTAGGCAAGATAGTTAAAGTACAGTGGCACACACATCATAGCATATTAATAACCTCTGTTAGTGTACATCTCCATTCCACGGTCAGTTACTGTCAACCCAAAGACCCAATGAAATCTTTAACTCAACAAAGAATGGAAGTGAGCTGATGTATCAAACCAGTTCCTCAACACATGTAGGCAGTATTGTCTGTTCATTTATTTCAAATTTACTGTATTGGAATGTTCAAAAGGAATACAGCTTTCAAGGTCACTTTATTCCTTTACCAAACTAACAGAAAATGATATACCTCATTAAGCACTGCTATTATCACAGCTGTATTTATCAAGTGGTTTCTAGTCTTATAATGCAATAATTATGCTAATGTGATAATTTCATATGAATGTCTCCAAATTGCACTTATTTTGCATTGTGCACCTGCCCAAGGCTGCACTTCATCATGCACCCTCATATTTGGGCAGATCAGTGACCCCAATGGGTATGTGGACATATATAGCATATCTTCACAGCTCACAGAGGCACTAAAGAGCAACAGTGGAAAATAATTTAATTACTGTTTTTCACCCCACAAACACCATCCTTCAACACCACGTATGATCACACCATTATATTGTAGCATAGAGGCATGCTGCATTACTTTGTTGTCTGCTGTTATGCTCCATGTGCCAACAGTAGTAACATGCCTCAAATTCATGGTGATCTACCCAATCCATTTGAATCAAATGCCATTCAGAATAAAAATAAATATCCCCCCAAAAAACACTTTTGATAATCACAAAACAAAGCTTTTGTTTTTGCAAGGGGATAAGTTGCCCTGCACACCCATGTGGGAGGGGGCGACCCCCACCCCCCCCATCTTATCCAAGGATGCACATCAGTGGGAAAAATCGCAATCTCAGAGATTGCCAAAAATAACATTAGCTATTCTATAGAACAGCATTCAATTTAAATGCATTTGACACCACAACAGATTCCCATTTATCAGTGTGAACCAGACACCATTTTTAGGTTGCAATAAACTATGAAAGGTTTCAATCTCCTTAGTAATAAATAAAGTGATGTGAGATAAAAACTAATCTACCATCTTTATACCTATATATTCAGCTATGACTGCACAGAGGAATTCTATGTCTAGTGATATTAAGTGTAAACTGAAACAAGTTGATTATATTTTTCCTGAAAGTCCAAAGAGTCTTTCACATATCCTGTATATTGCAATTTGTATGCATATAATGAGATGGGCTTACAGCCGAAAGTAAAAGAAGATATAACGAGATGGGCTTCATTTTGGGCCTGCCTACCAGCTGACAATTGGTCTAAAAGATTTCTCTATCTTCTTATGCACTTTTGGGAATAGGTTCATAGGAAGGTACTAGGCTATTGGCCCTAAGACCTATATAAGCCTAGCTAAAAAATGTACCGTGGCTTTCGCCACCCAAGAAAATTATTTTCCTGTGCCCCTGTCGAGCAGAGCCACAGAAGTGATCCCTGGAGTGAATTTCCCATTTCCCATCCAATCATCAAGATTTTTCTTGAAGAGTGCTAATGAGGAGCTCTGTTTGACATAGATAGGTAGTCTGTTCCAGAGTATGGGATGTCTCTGGGACAGGAATCTATCCCTCCACATGCTCTGTTTATTGTGGTGACAAGGTTTAGGTCCCTAGAGCGTGTAGCTCGGAGGGATTCGGATTTCTTTAAGTGGAGCATGTCCAACAGCTCTGGGTTTGACATAGCTTTGTATGTTAGGCAGAGATTGCCCCTGAGTAGACGATATACAATGGAGTAAAGCTGTAGTTTTTTTAGACGGTCAGTGTAGGGCATCTGTTTGAGGCCAGTAATCCTCTTTGTGAGGTATTTCTGTGGTCTTTCCAGTTGTTGTAGATGTCTTGTGAGGTACATACCAAAAGGGGCGTTGTACACTATAATGGGTCTAATGAGTGATGAGTAGAGGGGAACAATGACCTCTTTTTTTTTCTGGATGAGAATCCTTTTGTGATGAGATGAGCCACATAAAAGGATTTCCTGACCACTGTGGCGATGTGATTATCAAAGGAGATACTACTGCCCACCTGTGTCCCAAGGTCTCATCACATTTTCGGCATTAAGTAGACTACCAGCTATGTGGTAGTTCATGAGTACAGAGTTTTTTACCAAAGGGGATGACAATACACTCTGGCATTGAGCTTCAGGCCATGGCTTTGACACCAGATATCTGTCTCAGTGAGGCCCTTTTGTAGTTTGTCCACATCGTTAGGTGTTTCAATTATGGCTCCTAGTTTGCAGTCATCTGCAAACTTTGTTAGCCAAAGACCTTCTGTGTTAGCCTGCACTTCAGAGAAGTAGATACCAAACAGGAGAGGACCCAGGACTGAACACTGTGGTACTCCACTTGTCACTGGTCTGAAGTTGGATTTGGAATCCGCTACTTTCACAGTGTGGGTTCTGTCCATGAGCCAGTTGGCAACCCATCTTGTGACATAGGGATTTATACCTAGTTTAGTGAGCTTATCTATAATTCCAGAGTGGGGGATGGTGTCGAAAGCCTTGGCGAGATCTAGATAAGCTGTGTGAACCATTTTACCCTCATCTATGGCTTTAGTGACTGCTTCAAAGAAGTCAGTCAGGTTTAGGAGACATGATCTGCCTTTTACAAATCCGAACTGGGTAGGGTCCAGAGTTTGGAGATTACCAATGTCTTTGTTTATGAGTTCCACAATGATACGTTCCATGGCCTTACAGACCAGGCTCATCAGACTAATGGGGTGGTAGTTCCCGGGGTCCATCGTGGCTCCCCCTTTGTGGAGTGGGATAACCGTCGCGGTGCGCCATTCAGTGGGTACAAAGCCTGAGGTGAGGCTATGATTGAACATGGTACTTAGGCAGGGTGCCAGTTCATTCTGTAGTTCGTGTAGAACGCAGCCTGGGATATTGTCAGGTCCCATGGATGCTGTGTTCTTGGCTTTGGAGAGTGTGTTTTTTACCTGTGCAGCCGTGATTATAGGAACTTTGCATTCTTCCGGTATAGAGATGGGCTCTCTAGGGGGTGAGAGGGGGGTGAAGTTAGCATGGAACCTATCTGCTAGGATGTTGGCAATATAAGTTGGTTCTGTATATTTAGTGCCATTGTGCTGTAACTCAGAGCAGATCAGAATAACAAAAAATGTACCAGTTTTAGAATGGGAAACTTGTAAAAATGTGTAACTTCTGATGTTAAGACTCCCATTGTATAGCAAAATCAAGAAAACTGAATCAATGTACTTATTAGCCAAACTGATATCTGTGACTGTATTTGGTTTGTATGAAATTACAATCCTTTTAAAAAAGGGTACTTACATATTATCGCAACCAGGTTCCAAACATCTGGATAACATGCAAGTACAGATTTCTTTACCTTATATTTTCCCATGCTCCTTCTAGAGTTACTCATTTTCTTCCTATGCTCTACATAAATTTATACATGTTCAACAGTGTACACGTTATTACAGAAGTTAAATAAGCTTCTATAAACTTTATCAAGAAATCTATGTGGTAGGAATGGTCTGACTTTCTGTTCGAAACAAGTAAGAAAGCGTTACTCTTTTGGGCCCTCTGCTATGATTTTTAAAGGCCAGCACTATGATTTTTAACATTCAGAGACAGAGGTCTGGAATACATAGACTGTGGGAGTGCATGAAATAAAAATCAACGGAACAATCGATAGGTTGAAAACAATGCCAAGAATGCCTTGCCTGTATTGCTAAAGAGAATAAGCCAGTGGTAGTTATTTCAAACTCATAACTGCTCTATATGTTGTTGTCTTTCGGCTTTTCCTGTTTAGAAGTCGCCACAGCGGAACTCCGGTCCGCTAATGATTGGCAGTAGATTTTGACGAACGCCGAGGTGCCAGCTCGACATTCAACTTTCAATTAAGGCATGCCCATTTATGCATGTCTTTTGAATGCCCACCCAACCGCGGGAAGGACATGCAGACTCCACACAGAAGGCACTCCCCGCACTCCAGCCGAGAATTGAACGGGAGAACCTCTTGCTGTGAGGCAACAATGCTACTGCTGCAACCACAACTGCTCTATACAGTGGCGGACTTAGGCCTTAGTCCTTAGCCTTTTTAAAGCTGTTGTACATCTGTTGCATAAAAAAAAATGCACTCTTCTTTTGTTGGAATTAGAAAATGTATAGTTAAAACAACACATTTTTCCATTTCAAACAGTGGCCACGGATCTAATGGGAGTGCTAACACTCCCCCATTATGCCCATTCACCTCTTAACTGTACCACTTTTGAAGGTCCATTCTGTTCCTCAGTCTTCCCGTGTGTGCTTTGCAAGTGTGTCTCCTGAAATACTATTGAACTGTGAGAATTAGTTCCTTGACAGCTGATTCTCACAGTTCAATCGTGTTCCAGAAGCCACAGTTATCCCGCTCAGAAATTACTGGAACTTCCGAAGTGAAAGGAAGAGGGCTGACAGTTAGATAAAAATTGCTAAAACATCCAAAACCATGGGACGACTGCCCTCTCCTATTTTTACAGATGTTGGTCAGGAGGCTTCTACAAAAAAAAAAAAAAAAAAACCCTTCACTCTGCGGCGGTGGCTTAAGGAGAACCATGCATGCACGCACGCCAATGAAGAAGTAAATACATTCCGCACTCGCGGGCTGAATTAAAACTAATAATGTCCGTTGAAAGAAGGTGAGTGGCCGTTATCCATTGAGAGCGAGTGAGTGAATGTGAGCAGCAAGAAGGTGTGTGTGTGTGTGTGTGTGTGTGTGTGTGTGTGTGTGTGTGTGTGTGCGCGCGTGTGTGTGCGTGTGCGTGTGTGTGTGTGTGTATGTTTATTACATACCTCTCAACTGTCCAGATTTAGCCTCATAGTCTGTTTCTCATAAGAAAACATTGCTTCAGGGAAATGGTGGTGACCGAGTATAATGACTTCCCAGAATAATTCATGAAGAGAATCACGGAAGATATTCTACATTACTTCAGAACTATGTAGTAAGAGGTAGAACAGAAGGAAAAGTGGACAATGTATGGTACTAGTTTCTTCAGGCATACTGGTTCGACTAAAATGTTTCAGTCAGCTTTTATGTATGTGTGTGAGTCTAAAACCAATGGGCAAAAGATGGTGGAGTTGCACTAAATCAGGGATAAAAAAGAGCAGATGAATTCTAGCAGTGCTTCAGATGAAAAAAAAAAACAAAGGAAAGGGGGGCAAGTGGTATTATGGTACATAAGTATGAAATGGTGTGGGGGGTTCAATTCTACTAGACATTCTTCTTTTTCTACAAATTCTAGAGTAACATTTCAAAGCTAGCTAGAAGTGATTTTTCTCATAAAATAGGAAAGCATATTTTGGATACACACATCTGCTAAACAGAGGGGAATCTATGTCCTACCCCTGACAACAATTTTAGGGACATATAATTGTACCTGCTGACATGACAAAAAGACATGGGATAGCATATGGCTGAATATCACTGTTACTAAACCCCCTACATGCTTTATGATGAAACAGCCTTATTTATTTCATCTTACTCTGTTAATGGGGAAAGATCCCTAAGCTTATTTGCTTGTTATCACGTGTTGTCTTGAACTCTCTGGTTTAGTTATATGGATACACCAGAGTCACAAAGTGTGGAAGTTTAGACTTATGGAGTATTCATCATTGACTGTGTCTTGGGCAATACAGCTTTTGTGGGTTTTTTCTTCATTCAGATGCTGCTAGAATTAATCATTCCATCTATCTTTGATGTCCTGTGGACTGGGTGAACAGTATTTTTTAATGTTCTGATTAAGTGTTGTATAAATTCCTTACTGGTCATTTTATTCTATTATCAGCTGAGTATTCTGTATATTTCTGTGTCTGATTTTTTGTTGTTCTAGCTTCAATTTCAATCATATTTTGCAGGTGTGATACTTTTGGTCAGTATTCTACCTGTATTCATTAGGCAGCGCCTGAACTCTTTCCTTGTGACTAGTGCTCTACCCCAGTAAATAGTTGTAAATAGATGTAAATAAATATTGAATATTTAAATAAAAAGTGCTTAATTTCATAACTATGTAAAATAATAATGTAAGGGTGCCATGCAGCTGTAATATGTGACCTATAGCTTTGATCTTGTCTTGTTTTGTCAGGCTTTTGCATATGCTTTGTAATTATTTATGATAAGCAGCCATTACTTAATAAAGAATTAAAAACAGAATAAATAAATAATATAATTAACACACTACAAAGTATGTACAGTGTGTTAGCAAAGAGATAGTTGATGCAGTTCTCGGTACTCTGCTGCTCCAGAAAACCAGAAAAGAAAAGAAAAAAAAGTTTTGTAAACTTATGTCTTTTAACAGGGTCTGAACTCCCAAATTTGATCATGAGTTTTCTATTAACTGCCGCTTGACAACTACTACTACTACTTTGTAGTTTTTTTTGTTGCACTTTAATGGTAATTTGATTATTAGATATTTATTTTCAGAGTCATAAGTATAAGACAGGCATGGACTATGGTAACACCCAATCCCATTGGAATTAAAAGCCTAAGCTGATGATAGTTTAGGTGGCTGTAAAGGATCCCAAGGCACTTATCAAAAGGAATAGAGGAAGTTCCCCAGTTCTCTTGCTAATTTTTCCCCTAATTAGTATTAATACTAACTTGGATCTCCCCTGAAAAGAGGCCATTGGCCTAGTGGAACTAACCCACTAAACAAAGTGTAAACAACTGAATAAAATATAAAAATAAGTTTGTATGACTTGTTGCTTCTCAGGAAATCAATTGACTGAATGATATCTTACTTGCCCCTGACAGAATAGAGTGTAGTCATATTAAAAACATATTTTGATATAGTAGAACTAAACCATTTGTACAGTAACCATGAAAACTGCCACTGTTTCCTGACAATACCAAAAGAACATGAATGGCTATTGAAGATAAGCAAAATACAGACATTAACTGTAACAGTTTGCCTCACTTAATTGAAATAGTACTAGTAATGAATGTTTAAAAATTAAAAGATCATATTCTTCCCTGACCAGACCCCTCCATGTTCTCCTTTCCACAGCCATGTCATAGCATATTTATCCAAGGCTTCTCAATTCTCAAGTTGTTTTCTTAGCACCTTTAAATAGGTCCTCACCTCTTCTGACATCATTTCCAGTGACAGTATAACTACTGAGTAGGAAGCTTTCCAGCCCTTCACTTCTTAATATTGTAAAACAAACAAAAGTAAATTACATGAAACAACAATTTCCCATGGGTAAGGGCTGCTTTACTAAATACCAGAAGCTGCAACTGCATAGGTGATTTAGAAATGAATCTCTCCACTTTTGCTGAAACATGTTCTATGACTGCAAATTGGGTGCAATCACTGAGTCCCGCAATGATTTAAACATATTATAGAAGGGGCTGACACAGACAAATGATTGTTGCGAAGTAACAGACTAAAACTAAATGCAAAAAAGTGCCTCATTATCCACTTTGGAAAAGAAGTAGCCCCTGTTAATTATGATATACATTGCACCCATCTAAGCTCAAACCCAATGGTGCGATACTTGGCAATACAGGTTGATAGCAGTCTAAACTTCGATTGCCATGTGGCCATAGTGGTAAAGAAAACCTTCTGCATTGTGCATCTCATAAATAAGGGCAACACATCCAAGACTAAGCAGGTTATAACTCCACTGTATTTGACCATTATCAGACCACTAATTGAATGCAATGCTTCTTTCTGTATGTATCGCAGACACCTGCAGCAACTGGAGAGACCACAGAGGTTTCTAACTAAGAAAATCCAGGACCTCCTAAACAAGACTTACATGAAAAGACAGAAAGCCCTGTCACTGTACTCTGTATTACACAGGCTGCTGACAGACAACCTGCGCCTGGCCTGCAAAGCAGCCTGACCCTGCCCTAATGGAAATGCTGCACTTCTTCAAATCAAATGGAACAAGTCACTCACTCCAGGGATCTCAACCTAACATTAACAAAGCATGTTGGAGAGACAGATATATCTCTCAGAGATTCCCACTCCTCTGGAATAAGCTCCCACTTCACATGAAGCAGAGCTTCTCAATGACCCTACTTAGGTGCAACCTTGACAATTGGATGAATGACCATAAATTTACCCAGAGGGTGGCACCTATGACCCTCATGGACAGGGGTAATCGGTGCTGATCACAGAATTGCTCTGCTAACAATGACCATCTAACTATGGTCAGTTAGGGTACATGTTTTTTTACATGGCTAGGCTTGCAAAGGCCCTAAGGCCATTAGCCTAATAACCTCCTATGAACTTATGATCAACTCCTGGCCCCCTGTCACTGTGTTGATTTTGCAGGTTATTGACAAGTCTAGATGGATTTTCTTAGTGAACTCTGGTTCCTCCCAAAAAAAGGAAGCTGTTTGCCTGACTCAGTAAACTATCCATATGTATAAAACTGTTTATCCAACTAAGCAAGAAGTGTTCCTTGTCAGTCCATTTACAGCTACTGACCATAACTGGGTCACAAAGATACCACAGATCCAATGAATATGAGCAGCTTGCAGTAGCCAAACGTACTATTTTTGAAAGGAAATGGATTATGATGAGTGTACTATGCTAATGCACACACAACAGTAACACACAAACTTCATGCAGATGATAAACTTTTATATTCTGATTCTCATAAATAGTTAGTTTTGAAGAGTGACCACAGAGTTTCCTACATCATTTTCCATTTAGTGATGATGAATAACTAATAGTTATTTGATAGAGTGACAACATGAAAGAGAAAACAATTATTTTATTTCTGTAAATGGTCAGCATGACCCAACAGTAGGTATCTTGCGATATTGTAGCATAGACCATAGTTTTCCTTCTGGTTACTGTGTTCTTTACATAATGGACTGTTTCCTTTCTCAGAGGATTCAGAAATGTGGAAATTGTTGTATTTTACTTAAGAAATAAAATAATCAGAATGCTACAGTACTTGACTAAAACCCACACTAGTGGATTACAAAATTATTAATTTCAGTTCTAGTGTTCAATCAAGTGTATCTTATAAATGGATGTATAGATAAGACTGAAAATTCAGGAAAAGAGTAAATGTTGAACAAGCCCCCTTGTACCCCCAACATTATAAATACAAACTTGGATTGCCATACCTCAGAGAAACGTGAATATTCATGAAATCTCAGACTTGGTGCGTGTGTGTGTGAGTGAATGTAAAAAAAGTGACTACTTGGGTACATTCAAAAATAAGCAGTAGGCCTCCACTGGTTCACTGAACTTCATAGCAAAGTGATAAAATACTCACTGCCAGCAAGGGACTGTGAATAAAAAGAGCACATAGAGGAAGCTGTTGGCATTCCTGCTGTACAACTAATCTTCCCCCAAAAGTGGTGAAACTTGAACTGTTAGTTGAAAAGCTGACTGAATGTTAAGTAGATACCAAAACAAATTAAACAGTTGAAAATGTGTCGCGCTCTCCCTTTAAGCAGAGCTTGAAAGGAGGCGCCAAAGTGGTACAATTGAGTACCTTGTTTGGCACTTAATTACATAACTGAACATGCACACATACATACATACATAAATAATATTATGTATTGCATTACTTTTTAAAGGTAAGTACTTTAATTATTTGTCTGTGATAGCCTCTCATATGAAAAATCACATGTATTAGCACTACCATTTTTTTTTTGTAAGAAAACTAGTCCCAGCGTACTTACGTTTTAGCTTTTGAAAATGTAAATAACATTGTTTGATTCTACTTTCTGTCACTGGAGAGTGTGCTGAGTAGCCGGGGTGATTTGACTGTATGTTGGCATAAGCTCGAATCATTTGGAACTCTGTTCCACTCTCTGTGACTACTTCTACCAAGGTCCATCCATTTATATTTTTTTCTTTTATAATAATTTTGATGTTCTTTTCCTTTGGGAAATCCCATTTTATCCTTAAAATTCACTGCTCCTCCAGTATGACAGACCTTAAGTACCAATTGCAGACATAAAATTGCATGTGCATTGACAAAAGTCTTACAAGATAGATCCCAGTGCAACCTATACTTACTCCCTCACTGTCTCATTGCTATGATGATGGTGCTTCTGTGCAGAAGAAGTCACTTAGAATGGTCCATTTGGTTTAAAGACATATGGGGGTGTTCTGTATTTAGGCTGTGTTCAAATGTCATACATTCCCTTATGGGTATTGTTACATCCCCTCTCTGTTTATAACTTGATTTAATCCACAAATTCTACCTGCCTGCTTGATGGCTGCCATTTTGAGAGGAATGGAGCTGACTTAGCAAATGGAGATTGATGTTAAATTGACATGTTTTGGTGACTAATCTAGGAACAAGGACACACTTATGGTTTAAAACGTTACCTCTCAACTGTACAGATTTTTGCAGAATGCTCATATTTTTGGCCTGTTCCTCTTTTTTCCTGGCAAATCACTGGAATGATCTCAGGACTGACGTCACTAAATAATGACATACATTTGAGTTTCAGACTTCAAATCCTTCAGAAAATGTATATTAAAACAAATTTTGTTACACTAGCAACTTTCTAAGTTTATAAGAGCAATATTTAAAATATGTCCATATTTTTACTGCCATTCTGTCAAGCTTTGTCCATATTTTTTGCATTAACAGGTTGAGAGGTATAAGGGCAAGCCTGCTATAATGGATTAGTAACTGCATAATTCCCAAACAAAGTTCAACTTTTATGAAGACTTTTCTTGCAGAGTCTGTGTAGTGATTTTTTTAAAATGTGAGGTATGAATGAATATCACCTGTGTCAAATGTGCATGTATGTATGTATTCTTGAAGAGCTTTGTGCAAATGTATCTGTTTTTATGGGGATGCAAAAGAGCTGCAGCATCTAATCCCGTATGGTACACAGTTTAAAGTTTGTATGATATTGGAATAAATACTTATTGTTGAGAAAAATAATGTGCCGACTTTATTATACAGTAAAAGTTTGAAAGCTATAAAGTATGTTGGCTTGAGAAGTTCTGCGGATGTTTATTGGTGCAGTTAAAACTAATGCAGACATGCTTGATGAATGAGTAAGAAAAAAAGGTGAAAAAACATTGTAGCAGCAGTACTGAATCATTCATTACAACTTTTAAACATTCAGAGGAGGCTTGCATGATGATGGAATCTTTTTGACTAATGCAAGATATACATATTTGTGTTACATAATTAAATCATACCTTTAAAAAACTTAAGTTAATTGATTGTGTGGCTTTCTGAAATGAAAATATTTGAACTCTGATTTCTTTATTGTTACTATATACTTATAGTTATTGAAAATTAATTTAGATGTATATGGGGAAGAAAGAGGTTTCGATTTTTCTAAATTCTGCCAGCAGTATCAAATCCTGTTTGCAGTGTTTTAACTGAAGAAAACAAAAAGAAGAAGAACCTTTCACTTTCCACAAGGAGACAGTTTTAACACATTTTGCAGATATGCAGACTAAGCAGCAGATGTTCTAAACATTTATGCTGTCTTGAATGTGTGTATGTGGGGGGAGGGGGTGGCTAGACAAAATATAGGGAGTTCTGAGAAATGCAATATTTCCATTAAAGTCATGGTGATACAGGTATAGTCTTGATTGGGCTAGGCACAAAGGAATGCATAACCCAACTACTCACTCGCATTGCTAAGGGTGCCCTGTTCATTGTAGCAGTACTGCAATATAGGGTAAGGAAGGATATGTATGTATTTCAGTGTCATGGTATCTTGTAGGGAATTGCATTCTTTTCATATGACCCATACAGAGTTGAACTCTGTAACTGTTTTTAGTTTCTACAATGTCCTATAATGTTTCAATTATTCACCACCCTTTCTGTGAAATCAGTTTTCCTAAGTGGGTTAAAGTTATGAGAAATAATGAAGTTCATCATGTTGTTCCTAGTTTGAGTTCCTCAATATTATTTTGCCTGTTTGCTGATTATGAGTAAGTCGTAACCAGATAATGTTCTTTGCTTACCTGTTGTAACATGCATTTGTATTTAGTGGATTTACTGGTTAAAAAAATCCTTGCATCTCTTTTGAGACATCCATGCCCTCCAAATTGTTTAGTACACTAAGCCTTCCTACTCTGGTTTATCTTCTTTTGCAAAATATAGCACCAAAGTAAGGTTAGTAGTACAGTGGTGTAGTGACTAGTGCTGCTGTCTTATAGACTTTTTCTGCAGTTCACTTCTTGGATAGGCTGTGTCCTCTGTAGAGCCTGCATTTCATTCCTATGTCAGTGTTGGTGGATGGGCTGTCTCCTGTGTAGAGCCTGCATTTCTTTCCTATGTCAGTGCTGGGTTTTCTTTTTGGTGCTTTAATTTGCTGAAACAAGCCAGCAACAAGTGGACCACTGATAAATAAGTAGTTTAATAATAAACTACCAAAGCAACATGAGAGCTTACAGACATACCGGTTTCGGCCCGGATTTAAACCTAGCCTTCTTCAGTGTTTTACAAAGAAGCCAATCATGAAGTGCTTTTATACAATCATGAAACAATTATGATTGGTTGAACAGAAAATACTATGCTCATGAATATTCATCAAGATTATATACTTTCCAAATTTGTTAATAAACATTCATTAAGCCCTGGGCTGAAAAGTACACCAAATTTAGACATACTATACTCATAAATATTCATCAAGAATATATACTTTGCCAAATTTATTTATAAACATTCATTAAGCTCTGGGTTGAAGAGTGCACCAAGTTTGGTGATCCATTTCTTTTCTTTCACATCAAGTTTTTTGTGCCAGCCACATTTGTTGGTTCTATCGCCAATAACTTTGTCAATAATTGTGAAATGAAATTGTGCCTTATTATGTACAAGTGTATGTTTATATAGTGCATTAGATGTTTTTTTACATCTAATGTCACTCAAATGTTCCGACACGTAACCTAACTGGACGAGAGGTTTGCCCAACATAAAATGAGTGACAGGTGCAACATGCCATATATATGGCCCAATCAGTATTACAGTTAGCAAAAAATTTAATGTCAAAAACTCTATTACTGTTTCTGCTAGTGAATTCTTTTGCTTTTACCATATATTTACAGTTGACACAGTGGCCACAGGGAAAACAACCAATGAGTTTGTCCCCCAAAATAGTTGTTTGATATATCTGGGGTAAGGTAGATTCAAAATGATGTTTGTAATGATTAAAGTATCCCGCTAGGTTCTTTCCTTTACGAAAGGAAAATGAACATTTATTGGGAATGATTGCTTTGGTTCTGACATCTGCTTCCAGTATATTCCAATTATCCTTGATAATGTTCATGAAATTATTAGTGTTTCTACCAAAAGTGGTTGTAAAGCGCAGTATATTTGTCTTAATGGGTTTCTTTTTGTACGTCAAAAGATTTGATCTGTGTAAACCTGAAGCATAATTACGAGTCATTGTAACATACCCTGAGTTGTAACCCCTATCAATAAATCTATTATGCAGATCTTGAGCATGATGAGCAAAACTAATGTTATCAGAACAGTTGCATCTGATTCTGATGAATTGTGATTTTGGAATGTTTTTGGCAATATGTTTTGGATGAAAACTGGAGGCGTGGAGTATGGTGTTGTACTGGGGAAATTTTCTATGGATTTCAGTTTTTAGAGTATTATCCATATTCCTAGTTACCAGAACATCCAAAAATGTTATGGATTTTTGATCATAGGTGATAGTAAATTGTATTCCCCATTTATTATCATTCAAGTATTCCATAAATTCCTGAAGATATGAAACATCTGATCTCCACACCATCCAGCAGTCATCCAAATATCTTCGCCAAATTTCAATTTCAGGTAGAAACAAATTATGAGTATCATCATAAATCATAATTTGTTCTATATAAGCCATGAATAGATCAGCATATATAGGGGCAAAGGACGCCCCCATTGCTGTACCTCTGATCTGTAAGAAACATTCCTGATTGTAGAAAAAAACATTTTTGGTCAACACATGCTCAGTCAAATTTAACAAAAAGGTATTAAATCCTGGTTGATACATATTAGATTGATGAAGCCAAAATTCAATAGCATCCAATCCGGCCCAATGTGGAATATTAGTATATAATGAGCACACATCCAAGGTACAGAGCCACCAATCTGAATCAACTGCATATCATTAACAATGCCCAAAATTGAGTAGTGTCCTGTATTGTGATCTAACAAATGACAACAAAGGCTTCAAATGCATAGTTAGAAATTCAGAAAGAGGCTCAGTAAGTGAGCCCATGCCCGACACAATGGGCCTACCTGGTGGATGTAGAAGATCTTTATGTATTTTCGGTAGAAAATAGATATATTGTCTAATAGGGTCAGAGAATGTTAAATGGTTTAATGTTTTTTTGGTTATAATCCCATTATCAAAAGCAGAATGTAAAAAATCATCTATTTCCTTTTTAAATACTGGGGTGGGGTCCAGTGGCATTTTGGTGTAATATCGAGCATCATCCAATTGTTTGTGTGCTTCAATATCATAATAGCTCCAATTTAACACCACCACTGCCCCTCCTTTGTCTGCATTGATAATGACCAAATCCTTGTTACGTACTAATTCTTCCAAACAAGACATTTCACCATCAGTCATATTATTAGACATTGGTAAACAATGATTATACTGAAAATGTAACTCATTAAGTACACTGCGCAAAAATAAGTTAACAGTTGGATGCATGGGGGGTGTGAATGATGAAGCATGATATTTAAAAGAATCCATTTGTGACTGTTCAACATCCCCTTTGTCCTGAAAAAATAATTTAAGATTAATAAGTCTTGTTCGTCAGTATTTCCATCAAATTTTGTAGACTTGTAACTTTTCCTGTGCTTCCTACCACCCCTCCTCCCTCTATGTTCCCTAAAGGGGGTATATAGTTTTTCCGTTTGGGAGTTGGGGAATCCAAGGTGGACTGTGTTTCAGTATCTGTCCCTGATGAGGTGTCATAATCAGTAGATTCAATATTACTGCCACGTCCTTTGAGTATAGAACGCTGACGAACAAATAAATAATGTATGTAATATTTCTAACACTGTACTTACAGCTGAACAAATATCTCTACTAAATAAAGGACTATCTTTCATTCCTGTTTTTTTTGTTTCTGAGGATAATTTCACACAAGATTTATTTTCATTCTGCAGACTTATTAATCTTAAATTATTTTTTCAGGACAAAGGGGATGTTGAACAGTCACAAATGGATTCTTTTAAATATCATGCTTCATCATTCACACCCCCCATGCATCCAACTGTTAACTTATTTTTGCGCAGTGTACTTAATGAGTTACATTTTCAGTATAATCATTGTTTACCAATGTCTAATAATATGACTGATGGTGAAATGTCTTGTTTGGAAGAATTAGTACGTAACAAGGATTTGGTCATTATCAATGCAGACAAAGGAGGGGCAGTGGTGGTGTTAAATTGGAGCTATTATGATATTGAAGCACACAAACAATTGGATGATGCTCGATATTACACCAAAATGCCACTGGACCCCACCCCAGTATTTAAAAAGGAAATAGATGATTTTTTACATTCTGCTTTTGATAATGGGATTATAACCAAAAAAACATTAAACCATTTAACAATCTCTGACCCTATTAGACAATATATCTATTTTCTACCGAAAATACATAAAGATCTTCTACATCCACCAGGTAGGCCCATTGTGTCGGGCATGGGCTCACTTACTGAGCCTCTTTCTGAATTTCTAACTATGCATTTGAAGCCTTTGTTGTCATTTGTTAGATCACGAATACAGGACACTACTCAATTTTTGGGCATTGTTAATGATATGCAGTTGGATTCAGATTGGTGGCTCTGTACCTTGGATGTGTGCTCATTATATACTAATATTCCACATTGGGCCGGATTGGATGCTATTGAATTTTGACTTCATCAATCTAATATGTATCAACCAGGATTTAATACCTTTTTGTTAAATTTGACTGAGCATGTGTTGACCAAAAATGTTTTTTTCTACAATCAGGAATGTTTCTTACAGATCAGAGGTACAGCAATGGGGGCGTCCTTTGCCCCTATATATGCTGATCTATTCATGGCTTATATAGAACAAATTATGATTTATGATGATACTCATAATTTGTTTCTACCTGAAATTGATATTTGGCGAAGATATTTGGATGACTGCTGGATGGTGTGGAGATCAGATGTTTCATATCTTCAGGAATTTATGGAATATTTGAATGATAATAAATGGGGAATACAATTTACTATCACCTATGATCAAAAATCCATAACATTTTTGGATGTTCTGGTAACTAGGAATATGGATAATACTCTAAAAACTGAAATCCATAGAAAATTTCCCCAGTACAACACCATACTCCACGCCTCCAGTTTTCATCCAAAACATATCGCCAAAAACATTCCAAAATCACAATTCATCAGAATCAGACGCAACTGTTCTGATAACATTAGTTTTGCTCATCATGCTCAAGATCTGCATAATAGATTTATTGATAGGGGTTGCAACTCAGGGTATGTTACAATGGCTCGTAATTATGCTTCAGGTTTACACAGATCAAATCTTTTGACGTACAAAAAGAAACCCATTAAGACAAATATACTGCGCTTTACAACCACTTTTGGTAGAAACACTAATAATTTCATGAACATTATCAAGGATAATTGGAATATACTGGAAGCAGATGTCAGAACCAAAGCAATCATTCCCAATAAATGTTCATTTTCCTTTCGTAAAGGAAAGAACCTAGCGGGATACTTTAATCATTACAAACATCATTTTGAATCTACCTTACCCCAGATATATCAAACAACTATTTTGGGGGACAAACTCATTGGTTGTTTTCCCTGTGGCCACTGTGTCAACTGTAAATATATGGTAAAAACAAAAGAATTCACTAGCAGAAACAGTAATAGAGTTTTTGACATTAAATTTTTTGCTAACTGTAATACTGATTGGGCCATATATATGGCATGTTGCACCTGTCACTCATTTTATGTTGGGCAAACCTCTCGTCCAGTTAGGTTACGTGTGTCGGAACATTTGAGTGACATTAGATGTAAAAAAACATCTAATGCACTATATAAACATACACTTGTACATAATAAGGCACAATTTCATTTCACAATTATTGACAAAGTTATTGGCGATAGAACCAACAAATGTGGCTGGCACAAAAAACTTGATGTGAAAGAAAAGAAATGGATCACCAAACTTGGTGCACTCTTCAACCCAGGGCTTAATGAATGTTTATAAATAAATTTGGCAAAGTATATATTCTTGATGAATATTTATGAGTATAGTATGTCTAAATTTGGTGTACTTTTCAGCCCAGGGCTTAATGAATGTTTATTAACAAATTTGGAAAGTATATAATCTTGATGAATATTCATGAGCATAGTATTTTCTGTTCAACCAATCATAATTGTTTCATGATTGTATAAAAGCACTTCATGATTGGCTTCTTTGTAAAACACTGAAGAAGGCTAGGTTTAAATCCGGACCGAAACCGGTATGTCTGTAAGCTCTCATGTTGCTTTGGTAGTTTATTATTAAACTACTTATTTATCAGCGGTCCACTTGTTGCTGGCTTGTTTCCTTTTGTTTCTGACATTTCTTTAGCCGTGCAGCTCCTTACGTGCAGGGAATATCTTTGGAGCTTTAATTTGCTCCCACATCCCAAAGACGTCCTGTAAGTGAACTGGCAGTCCTCTAAACTGTCTGGGTGAGAGATTGTGTATGTGCGTGTCTGTGTGTTCATTTCAAAGGAATTTTATCATAGTAGTAATCATTTGCTTGATTTGATTGCAGACAATCTTTTGGAATTTTATGATGTACCCCTCCCTTTAGAGAGTGGTTTCTAAACAGATATATTCTTGTAATCTAGAGAGCATCTCTGTACACTATGGTTCCTATAACTTAATTTCTCCTTTGATGGCCATTTATCCTTTCATGTGTCTTGCTGTGCTTAGTTCCATCTACCTTTCAGGGTGCTTATTTACTGAGATATGGAAATACTGCATAGCCTAATAATTATTCGGCCATGCCATCTGTTTTAGAGCAAAATGTGGCTATATTCTGAGTCATTCTTAGTATTCATTTTTTTGTTCCTAAGTGATAGCATCCTATAGTCAAAGTGAAGTTGGAGGAGTTATGATGTTAGGTATACAAATTTCCCAGTCCAGATTTTTGATTGAATGCATCTGCTTTCCAAGAGCCGTTGCTATGTTTTTGATGTCTGCAGGTTGAGAGGTATTGTAACCACACTTTATTTAGTTACGTTTCATGCATTGTTGGTGACATAAAAGGAGGTTGGCAACTGGCTATTATGTAGTAGCTTATCTTATTTACATTAACAATACAAGGAGTATTTCTAGGTCATTATTTCACTATATAAGCCTAGACATGATGGAGTTCTGGAGAAATATAAACAACCCTCCACCAGCCATGGGGCTTTTCAAAGTAGTTGGCATTGAAGTTAAGCAGGAAGGGTGTGTACTCAGCACATAGGATAACATCATATGACTCCTAGCTGATCTGTAAATGTGACACACTCACTTTAAATCATTTCATCACCTGTCAAATGAGGTGAAAAGTTTGAAATGTACAAAAAGTGATATTGATACTGGCACATAATGTTTTAATAGCCACTAAGCAAGCAAAAAGAATCCACAGCATGGACACAGCTCAGCTACAGAGTGGTACCACTTAATCTACAGTAGGTATTTTGTCTATAGTGGCTAACTTATGACAAAATTCCTCAGCTCTGTGAATGTCTACAGTTACTTCAGTGTCCGATTACCTCTGACTGAGTGATGAAGAGGGTAAAGCACAGCCTATCCACAACTACCCCAGCTATCTACTACATTTGTTTATTGTGCTACAGTTATGTTAGGTATTGCAAGATACCTTTTAGTGTTAGTTATGAGCATGAACATTGTATTAGAGGTCATCCATACATTTATCTCTCTATCAGTTGAATATATATTGCTTTCTTTTCACGTTAGAGGATCTTAAGGTGATCTTTTCACATCCCCAAAAATCAGTGTCCCACTTTCTTACTCCCTCACCCAGTAGTTGACTAACCTGACTCACCTCCCCCTTTTCAGATTCCTGGATCCGCCACTGCTATATGTATGGTGTGCAAATCTAGCAACATGTTTCTATTCAGTGATGTATTTGTCAGCATTAGAAATCGCAACTGAAATGATACTCATAGTTCTCCAGTCAAATCTCTATGTAAAATGGAACAAACCTCAATGAAGGTCAAAGGCCCCTGATTAGGGACCATACCTCTCAACCTCTTAGAAAAGAAGTGTGGACAAAGCCAAAAGTAATGAGGAACAAATGCCTACAAGTACAGATGTATTGTAAATATTTCTGATATATACTTAGTAAGCTGCTATCAGTAGTTACGTATTATTGAGTTGTTTGGAACCTGGTTGTGATAATACGCAAGTACCAAATGGTCCATCCTGTTAGTCAAATTTATTTTATTTGTTATTTTTTTTAATTTAATCTTTGTTAACTGGGATACAGTCCTGATTTCAGGTTCAGCCCAGGTGCATAAACAAAATGATAAGCTGTTAGAGTAGCACAAATGAAATAAACAACTATAATAGTGATATAGGCAACTAAATAGAGCAATGTATACCAAGTTACCTAGTAAGGTTACAATAGTATATACAATATGTACAGTATTTGATCAATTAAAGTCCATTAAAACAATCCTATTCCCTTTTATTATTTGACATTTTATATTGTTCTGTGTTTGTTGCAAAAGGCTCATTTCACTTTTTCAGATATCATGTAGACAAAGGGTACTGACAAGTGTCTGAGGACCAAGTATACTTTATTTCTAACAGTGAACATTTATTTCACCCAGTTCTGACAATACATATTTCAAATGTAATTTTCAGAAGTAATGTTTAAGGTCTCTTGTAACCTAAACCTGCGTGACTAGCAAGATTAAAGGAGAGAATTATTTTTTTCAAAAAGTCTAAAGATATATTTGTTATACTGGACAGGATAAATGCCTCCACTAAAATGTGTCTCATTGCATTCCATCTCGAACTGCCTTGACCTCTGTGGAAACCTGGTGATCCCTTGATATTGCCCGTCAAATGTTCACTTCATGTACTTGAAAGCTTGAGTCTCACCCTGATTGGTTGAAATTCAAATATGTACCTAAATGAGAGTTGTTCTGTTCCCTTTTGATAAATCATTGTACTATTCCTCTCATTTGTTGCAGTGTTGGAGTGAGTAGAAAAAACATCCTTGTCTCCCTTATTAATGTCAAATGCTGCTATATTGTTATGACAGAATCAGGTTTGTGTCCATAATTAGATTTTCTGGAACTCTTAGTCACATTACAATAATCAAAATGGAGAACTGATGTCAAAATACACAAAGTACCATACTACAGATTAGTGTATCAGTATTTGTTTTTGCCCTAATGTTTTGGCAATTTCTATGAAATCTGGTTTGCATCAGTGACTGCCATTGTTGGTATCTTTAATGTGTCACATACTGTTGAAAGGAATATTCTTTATATTGATCACTGCAGCCTTAGCTGCAGTGGTTATATCCTGCCAAGGATATAACAGCCATCCAGCTTCCAAAGCTTCATGGCACTTTCTACATGCAGAAACTGTCAAGCAGCTTGAGCTGAGCTGACTAAAAGAGAAGTTTAGGCTCAAAGATCTTCAGAGCTTTATTGTCAGTGAGGAGTACACTCCTCTGAGGTATTTGAGGATTGACAGTCAGCTTCTGCTTTCCTTTGCTGGGCAGACAAGTTCCTTTTGGAGAAAAAAAAACATTCATTTTCTTAAATGTATTGCAGTTTTATTGCTTTCCTATTCAGGAACATTATTTTAAGGCTAGGAGTACTGTCTATTAATGGACTGTCTTGAGACTGTAATGTTCTTTTAAATGAGCACTTGTTTCTTCAGTCAGTTTAAAAGTAGTGTAAGCTAACTTAAAACATTTTGTGTGGAGAAATTGTTTATTTTTCTGTTGTGGTTCTTCTATCATAGTAATGTGAACAGCACGCTCCGCTAATGCGTCAGTCTCTAGAGTCATAACATAGTTAGGTAGGGGTTTGAATCCAGCAAGGGTGTATGAAAGAAATATCCCTTTAGACAGACTCCACGTGGGCCAGCAGAGTAATCCAGGCTGCAGAGAGCTGAATAAGCGACTTTTCTTGATACTAAGTATATTTTTTGTTGCTTTCCACATCTGAATACCTAGCAAAGGTATTTCGCCTGCCTTTCTGTTACATTGAAGCTGTTTTTACTGCATTTAACTTAATATTGCACTTGGAATCCTTGTTTGTTACTATTTGACTGTATTTGTAGCAAATTCTTCTGTGTAAGCTGTAGTAGCTGATTCATAGCATTTATAAGTGTTTGCTGTACCTGTTTCTGCCTGTTTTGTGAAAAAGAAAAAAAAGAAAAAAATATCTCTTGTTTTTCCTGCTTTACTAGTTTAGTCCAGTTTCAGAGTTGCTGATTCCTGGGCTTTGGTTGTAGTTCCTGTGTACTGTTTCCTTGCCTTATTTGGGGAAGGAAGCTACCTTGCTTTCCTGCTTTACTAGTTTAGTCCAGTTTCAGAGTTGCTGATTCCTGGGCTTTGGTTGTAGTTCCTGTGTACTGTTTCCTTGCCTTATTTGGGGGAAGGGAAGCTACCTTGCTTACCAGTGGGAGTGGGAAGCATTGAGCTGCCTTTTGTCCAGTTTTGTGAGGTTTCAGCCAGTAACTAGTAGTTTATTGGTCGTTTTGGGCCAGTTTCTAGCTTTTTCCAGCCCCCTGGTATAAAACTTTCAGCTTGTACCTACTCAGCACAGACTCCACGTGGGCCAGCAGAGTAATCCAGTCTGCAGAGAGCTGAATAAGCGACTTTTCTTGATACTAAGTATATTTTTTGTTGCTTTCCACATCTGAATACCTAGCAAAGGTATTTCGCCTGCCTTTCTGTTACATTGAAGCTGTTTTTACTGCATTTAACTTAATATTGCACTTGGAATCCTTGTTTGTTACTATTTGACTGTATTTGTAGCAAATTCTTCTGTGTAAGCTGTAGTAGCTGATTCATAGCATTTATAAGTGTTTGCTGTACCTGTTTCTGCCTGTTTTGTGAAAAGAAAAAAAGAAAGAAATATCTCTTGTTTTTCCTGCTTTACTAGTTTAGTCCAGTTTCAGAGTTGCTGATTCCTGGGCTTTGGTTGTAGTTCCTGTGTACTGTTTCCTTGCCTTATTTGGGGGAAGGGAAGCTACCTTGCTTTCCTGCTTTACTAGTTTAGTCCAGTTTCAGAGTTGCTGATTCCTGGGCTTTGGTTGTAGTTCCTGTGTACTGTTTCCTTGCCTTATTTGGGGAAGGGAAGCTACCTTGCTTACCAGTGGGAGTGGGAAGCATTGAGCTGCCTTTGTCCAGTTTTGTGAGGTTTCAGCCAGTAACTAGTAGTTTATTGGTCATTTTGGGCCAGTTTCTAGCTTTTTACAGCCCCCTGGTATAAAACTTTCAGCTTGTACCTACTCAGCACAGACTCCACGTGGGCCAGCAGAGTAATCCAGGCTGCAGAGAGCTGAATAAGCGACTTTTCTTGATACTAAGTATATTTTTTGTTGCTTTCCACATCTGAATACCTAGCAACTGTATTTCGCCTGCCTTTCTGTTACATTGAAGCTGTTTTACTGCATTTAACTTAATATTGCACTTGGAATCCTTGTTTGTTACTATTTGACTGTATTTGTAGCAAATTCTTCTGTGTAAGCTGTAGTAGCTGATTCATAGCATTTATAAGTGTTTGCTGTACCTGTTTCTGCCTGTTTTGTGAAAAAAAAAAGAAAAAATATCTCTTGTTTTTCCTGCTTTACTAGTTTAGTCCAGTTTCAGAGTTGCTGATTCCTGGGCTTTGGTTGTAGTTCCTGTGTACTGTTTCCTTGCCTTATTTGGGGAAGGGAAGCTACCTTGCTTTCCTGCTTTACTAGTTTAGTCCAGTTTCAGAGTTGCTGATTCCTGGGCTTTGGTTGTAGTTCCTGTGTACTGTTTCCTTGCCTTATTTGTGGGAAGGAAAGCTACCTTGCTTACCAGTGGGAGTGGGAAGCATTGAGCTGCCTTCTGTCCAGTTTTGTGAGGTTTCAGCCAGTAACTAGTAGTTTATTGGTCGTTTTGGGCCAGTTTCTAGCTTTTTCCAGCCCCCTGGTATAAAACTTTCAGCTTGTACCTACTCAGCACAGACTCCACGTGGGCCAGCAGAGTAATCCAGTCTGCAGAGAGCTGAATAAGCGACTTTTCTTGATACTAAGTATATTTTTTGTTGCTTTCCACATCTGAATACCTAGCAAAGGTATTTCGCCTGCCTTTCTGTTACATTGAAGCTGTTTTACTGCATTTAACTTAATATTGCACTTGGAATCCTTGTTTGTTACTATTTGACTGTATTTGTAGCAAATTCTTCTGTGTAAGCTGTAGTAGCTGATTCATAGCATTTATAAGTGTTTGCTGTACCTGTTTCTGCCTGTTTTGTGAAAAAAAAGAAAAAATATCTCTTGTTTTTCCTGCTTTACTAGTTTAGTCCAGTTTCAGAGTTGCTGATTCCTGGGCTTTGGTTGTAGTTCCTGTGTACTGTTTCCTTGCCTTATTTGGGGAAGGGAAGCTACCTTGCTTTCCTGCTTTACTAGTTTAGTCCAGTTTCAGAGTTGCTGATTCCTGGGCTTTGGTTGTAGTTCCTGTGTACTGTTTCCTTGCCTTATTTGGGGGAAGGAAAGCTACCTTGCTTACCAGTGGGAGTGGGAAGCATTGAGCTGCCTTTTGTCCAGTTTTGTGAGGTTTCAGCCAGTAACTAGTAGTTTATTGGTCGTTTTGGGCCAGTTTCTAGCTTTTTCCAGCCCCCTGGTATAAAACTTTCAGCTTGTACCTACTCAGCACAGACTCCACGTGGGCCAGCAGAGTAATCCAGGCTGCAGAGAGCTGAATAAGCGACTTTTCTTGATACTAAGTATATTTTTTGTTGCTTTCCACATCTGAATACCTAGCAACTGTATTTCACCTCCCTTTCTGTTACATTGAAGCTGTTTATACTGCATTTAACTTAATATTGCACTTGGAAGCCTTGTTTGTTACTATTTGACTGTATTTGTAGCAAATTCTTCTGTGTAAGCTGTAGTAGCTGATTCATAGCATTTATAAGTGTTTGCTGTACCTGTTTCTGCCTGTTTTGTGAAAAAAAAAAGAAAAAAAACAAAAAAATATCTCTTGTTTTTCCTGCTTTACTAGTTTAGTCCAGTTTCAGAGTTGCTGATTCCTGGGCTTTGGTTGTAGTTCCTGTGTACTGTTTCCTTGCCTTATTTGAGGGAAGGGAAGCTACCTTGCTTACCAGTGGGAGTGGGAAGCATTGAGCTGCCTTTTGTCCAGTTTTGTGAGGTTTCGGCCAGTAACTAGTAGTTTATTGGTCGTTTTGGGCCAGTTTCTAGCTTTTTCCAGCCCCTGGTATAAAACTTTCAGCTTGTACCTACTCAGCACAGACTCCACGTGGGCCAGCAGAGTAATCCAGGCTGCAGAGAGCTGAATAAGCTACTTTTCTTGATACTAAGTATATTTTTGTTGCTTTCCACATCTGAATACCTAGCAACTGTATTTCGCCTGCCTTTCTGTTACATTGAAGCTGTTTTTACTGCATTTAACTTAATATTGCACTTGGAATCCTTGTTTGTTACTATTTGACTGTATTTGTAGCAAATTCTTCTGTGTACGCTGTAGTAGCTGATTCATAGCATTTATAAGTGTTTGCTGTACCTGTTTCTGCCTGTTTTGTGAAAAAAAAAAAGAAAAAATATCTCTTGTTTTTCCTGCTTTACTAGTTTAGTCCAGTTTCAGAGTTGCTGATTCCTGGGCTTTGGTTGTAGTTCCTGTGTACTGTTTCCTTGCCTTATTTGGGGAAGGGAAGCTACCTTGCTTTCCTGCTTTACTAGTTTAGTCCAGTTTCAGAGTTGCTGATTCCTGGGCTTTGGTTGTAGTTCCTGTGTACTGTTTCCTTGCCTTATTTGGGGGAAGGGAAGCTACCTTGCTTACCAGTGGGAGTGGGAAGCATTGAGCTGCCTTTTGTCCAGTTTTGTGAGTTTTCAGCCAGTAACTAGTAGTTTATTGGTCGTTTTGGGCCAGTTTCTAGCTTTTTCCAGCCCCCTGGTATAAAACGCGCTAAACGCGCGTTAGCGTGATTTAGAGCGATTAAGCGCGGAGCTGCCACTGTTGCACACTAGGGCAGTGCCGGTTAAGCAGGTTTAAACTATTCGGGCTACCTAAAGTCCACTCTTCAAATTTTTCCCTTAAAACTACCTTCCTCGAACTATACTACTGATCAAATCAGCGTATCCTATAACTAAAAAGATCAACTCTACTTGACTCCAAGTAGACTATTCTCTATCTATTAAACCTAGCACTTGCTCCTACAGTACTTATTACCTTGATACGGCACTCTTGTCATAGATAGTACCCCAAAAAGGCAACCCCCCATTTCTCGGTCACCCACGTCCCCGGAATCTTTTTTTAAAGTTTTTCGTCTACCCTTCTAGCATGTCGAGGATCAGTTGCTAGTGTCCTCTCCTGCTCAGCTGGTGAACCTGGGAATATTGAGGCAATGTTTCAATTGCCTCATGTACACAGACAACCCTTTCCTCCTCCCACAAAACACAAATACATGCGAGAGATGCAACTATACGGCCAAACTGGAGGCTGAGCTCTCTCAACATAGGACTGGCAAGACCAGTCAGGAGGAGAAGGTTACCACACACACTATAGACCCAGTCTCACATAGTACTATTACAACCTCAAATCATACACATAAACACACAAAGACATACTCGGAGGCTCTGATCAAAAATCTACCAAAACAGCAGAGGCCACCAAAGCAGACACCCAAACAACCACCACCTCAGAACACAACACCGCAACACATAGACCTCACAGTCAGAGTGTCAAACAGTCACAGCCCTTAAGGCCAAACACAATGCCAGACACACTAGTCATTGGTGACTCCATAGTCAGACACACTGATGTCCCGCTCACCAGACTGAGTAAGGAGAAGGTCACAGTAAGCTGCCTGTCGGGCTAGAATCCGCCACATAACGCAAGCACTCAGGTCTCTCAACAGCAGGTACAAATATGACTCAGTCATTGTCCACGCTGGTGTAAACGACCTGAGGCGTACCTCCTTGGACTACATGAAAAGAGACATTGAGGAGCTCTCTGATTATGTAGCCCAGGCAGGTATGACCCTGACCTTGAGCAGTATCCTACCTTCACCAAGAATGATGCCACAATACAGAGATAAGATGATCAGCTTTAACAATTGGCTTAAACACTGGTGTCATTCAAAGGGGATCCAGTATCTGTCTGCCTGGGATGACATGCTGGACAAGCCACGCTGCTTCGCAAGGGACGGCTTGCACCTGTCACCCTGGGATTCGGATATTGGCAAAGGCTCTTGCCACCCCATAGTGCCTTTTTAGGCAAGGCTCAAATTCTAAACCTACCACCCTAGAACACAAAAAGGAAAAAACTAAGGGTAATGCTGCTCAATGCCAGAAGTCTAAATCTCAAAATGCACGCACTCGAGGCCCTTCTCAGTATGGAGAACATCGATGTCTGTGCTGTGACAGAAACCTGGTTCAAGGCTCCTGAGAGCACCCCAGCGCTATCAGGTTTTACCTCATATCATGCGTTCCGCCCCAAAATCCGGACAATACCAAGAAAGGAGGGTATCCATATTCATCAAGGACACCCACACCTCAAGACTGGTGGCAACGCACGATGCATCGGAGACCATCCAGGTGCAATTAACCATAGGCAAGACTGCTCTGCAAATTGTAGCATGTTACAGGCCACCCTCACAAACTCAGGAAACTCACATGGCCTTCCTGAAAACACTAGAGGGATAAATGTATCACCAAACACCATCATACTAGGTGACTTCAATTACCCTAATATAGACTGGGAACACTACTCAAGCCCAAACACCCTAGCCCAAAAGTTCCTGGAATTCATAAACTCAAATGCCATGGAACAACTAGTCACCATCCCACAAGAGGAGATAACATACTTGATCTCATCATCACGAACATGGGAGCACAATGTTCAACACCGAAGTATACCCCTCACTGGTGAGATCAGATCACAAACTAATCTCGCTGGAGGTCCTCATCCCACCCCACCTGAAATAAAAAGACCACAGTAAAGAACTTCTCAAAAGCCGACTTCACACTTCTAAAGACTAGTGTGGTCTCCTTTCAGGCCCCGAGCCGGGAAAACAATACTCAAGCCGCTGAATCACTTACAAACGCCTTCTACCAGCACCTGCAGGACTGCATGGATAAGGCAATCCCAAGCAAAACAAAGACTCTTTGTACCAAAGGCAAGCGTCCAGTCTGGTGGACCCCAGCCATAAACAAACTCTACAACAAAAGGAGGAAGCTACTACAAGATAGAGCAAAATCCTTAAAAGGTAAGACACCCTTGATCACTATAAGTAAAAACTAAGAGCTCTCATAAAATCATCCAAAGCAAATTTCGAGAGAAAAATAGCTAAAGACTCAAAAGACAATCATAAGGCCTTCTTTAGCTATGTTAGAAACCTAGGAGGAAACTCCCAGATATGCTCAGAACTAGTTCAAAATGATGTGAAGATTACTGATCCTACA
This sequence comes from Protopterus annectens, assembly GCF_019279795.1. Classification (NCBI taxonomy): domain Eukaryota; kingdom Metazoa; phylum Chordata; order Ceratodontiformes; family Protopteridae; genus Protopterus; species Protopterus annectens. The sequence continues at coordinate 482,666,379 of NC_056743.1, read as the reverse complement.
GACATTGCCAACATACTGGCTGACAGGTTCAGTGCAAACTTCTCCCCGCCCAAAAGGAGAGATAGCTATACCAAATGAGTGCAGCCCCCAAACATCTCCAGCGCCCAAGTGAGAACTGCTCTCTCCAAAGCAAAAAACACAGCATCCATGGGACCCGATGGTGTCCCCGGCTGTGTGCTCCACGAACTCAATGAGGAATTAAACCCACAGCTAGGACAGCTGTTTAATCAAAGTCTTACCTCTGGATACGCACTCCAGGAGTGGCGCACTGCAACTGTGGTCCCACTTCACAAAGGCGGTGCCTCCACAGACCCTGGAAATTACCGGCCCATTAGCTTGACAAGCCTTATCTGCAAAGCCATGGAGAGGATCATAATGGACCTCATAAATAAAGACATAGGGAATTTGCAGACTTTGGATCCAACCCAGTTTGGCTTTGTCAAAGGCAGATCATGCCTTTTAAACTTGGTTGACTTTTCGAAACAGTCACCAAAGCCATTGATGAGGGAAAGACAGTCCATACAGCCTACCTCGATCTGGCTAAGGCCTTCGATACAATACCCCACTCGGGTATCATTGAAAAACTCATCAGCTTAAATGTTAACCCATACATCACAAGATGGGTTGCAAACTGGCTGAGTGACAGAACCCACAGGGTCAGAGTTGCTGGCGCCATGTCAGACTCAAAGCCTGTCACAAGTGGTGTCCCACAGGGCTCAGTCCTGGGCCCACTCTTGTTTGGCATCTACTTTTCCAAGTACAAGCAAACACAGGAGGGTTATGGCTGACAAAGTTTGCAGATGACTGCAAACTGGGCGCCATAGTAGAAAACACATCTGACACAGATATCCTTCAGAAGGGTCTCACAGAAACGGATAACTGGTGCCAGAGCCACGGCCTAAAGTTAAATGCCAAAAATGCATAGTCATACCCTTCGGGAAAAACAAGGTTACCCCTAGCTACCAAATAGGTGGCAATCCACTGAGCACAGAAGAAGTTATCAGGGACCTGGGGACCCAGGTTGATAGTAGTCTGTCATTCGACACCCATGTAGCTAAAGTAGTTAGGAAGTCCTTCTACATTGCCCACCTTATCATGAAGGGATTCTCATCTAGATCAAGGGAGGTCATAGTCTCCCTTTACTCATCACTCATCAGACCAATGATTGAGTACAATGCCCCATTCGGAATGTATCTGACCCGACACTTGCAGCAGCTGGAGAGGCCACAAAAGTTCCTCACCAAAAGGATAAAGGGTCTCAAAAATCTGTCCTATGCTGCCCGAGTGAAAGAACTCCAGCTCTATTCAGTCGCTTACCGCTTGCTCAGAGGTGACCTTTGCCTAACATACAAGGCCATGTCAAACCCAGATTTGATGAATATGCTTCACCTCAAAAATCTAGATCCATCAGAGCCACAAGGGCGGAGACTTAAACCTCAACACGGCTATTAATAGGACGTGCTGGAGGGATAGATTCATCACCCAAAGACTCCCTATGCTGTGGAACAAAATCCCGGTACATGTGAGGCAGAGCACCTCGCTGGCCTTGTTCAAGAGAAATCTTGACCAATGGATGGGAGATCGCAGATATACCCCAGGAATTACCTCAGTGTCACTGCTCGACAGAGGCACAGCAAAATAATGGGTATAGTTCCCCATACTAAAGGGGTGGCGTAAGCCACAAAACAATGGGCTAGGCTTATAAATGACCTCGGGCAGATAGCCTTGTATGAACCTATGAACCTATTAACCTATAGTTTAAAGTGCTTTCTCTTGCATTTTCTGTCAATAAAGTAAGATTTGTGGACTGGTACTTTTACCAGTATTTGCTGCTTGTCTTCCCTGGGAAAGAGGCACCATTTTCAGTTTGACCATGCATCACATTGCTGGTCCCATGGTTGGTCCTTCTTCCAGCCACAAAAAGAAAACATTAAGCAAACAGCCTTTGCCACCATAGCAGCCTAGCTTGCTTTTGGTCATTTGTTATACCATCAGACCATACATCTTTTACTCCAGATCTCTCTTCTGTAACACCTTCAGCCAGTATGGACTAGGAATTAGTCATGTCCTCTGCAGCTGTTAGAGTCCCCTCAGTGGGCAAGTGAGAGTTATTCTTGTCAGTTCTGGAAGAGGGGACAGGGAAAGTTTTCCTGTTGTGTCTGAATGTTGCACCCATTCCTGGGAAAGCAGCTGCTGTCATTAGTAAAACAGTTGACCCCATTTTTCCTGTCAAAAAGAAACATAAAACCAAGCATGTGTGTACTCCTCAAATTTCTTTGGATAGGAGTAGTTTTCTGGGACTTGCTGAAGGTTTATTGATTATTCTTGTAAAGTAGTTTCTAGTAAAAGAAAGTAGGATGCAAGGATGGATTTGGTGCTTTGTTCTCAGATTTCTGATTCAGACTCAGAGGAGACCTCAGTTCCTGATCCTCCCTGTGGAGGGTTCTCTTCCTGTGAGAGTATTGCTAGAATGCCCCAGTGTTTTCAGTGGGAGAACACTGGTTTCTCAGTCCCTCAGAAAATACTACGAGTTGTTACAGAAGGAATTTTCCATAACCTACAAACATTCCTCCTGTCCTGTCTGCTTTAGAGGATGTGTGTCGTACTGCCTGCAATTATCCTGATAGTCAATCAATTGTCCCTAATAAGGCAGGTAGGATGTAAAAGTTCCCAAGTCTTTTAATTATTTATACACTATTCCCAAACCTGACCCAGCAGCTATAGCCCTAGTTGACTCCACTGCTGCTAAGCACTTAGTTAATTCCAATCCTATTGTTTCTAATAAGGATGGGAAAATTATTGATAGGTATGGGGGAAAAGTGAATACTTATGCAACCTTGATTTTCAGAATTTTAAATTGCCAGGTTCATATGTTAAAGTTTGTTCTGGCAAATTGAGAAAGTATGAGAAATTAAAAATCTGTTTTAAATAACTTAGGGTCTTCTATTGCAAAGGCCACTACTCATTGTTTGCAGAGTATGTGTATGACTCTGTTGATACTTTTCCAGGGCTATGGCTGCTGGTACTGCTTTAAGGAGGTGTGTTTGGATGCATTCTCAGAACCTCTCTGTTGATGTAAAAAATGAGATTTTAAATTCTTCCTTGGATAGAGATTTAGTGTTTGGCCCATCTACTGTAGAGGTGTCTGAAAAGTGTGGTGAAAGGGACAAGCTAGTCCAGGGAATCTATAAGATTTTTCAGCTGTCTTTTTCTAAATTGTCCAAGGGATTTTCTTTCACCTCATCCAATTTTGGCAAAAACAGAATTAACAGTCTCAACAGATTCAGGTAAAACAGTCATTTAAGAAGTAGTGGCGGGGGGGGGGGGGGGTTCCAAAAAGAAGTCTCAAACCACCGAAAACTAAAGACAGTCCAACAAGTCTGAATGACTATTCACGAGACATTGTGGCCCCCTTCCACTCTGGGCCCTTTTCTTATCCAGAAAGTCTAAATCTCCATTTTACTACTTGGCAACAATTTTTTTCAAACAAACAGGTTCTGAAAATCATTCATCAGAGTTACAGATGGCAGTGAGAGGAAATTCCTCTATTCTAAGGGGTCATTCCTCATCTTGCAGATCACTCTTTTGTTTCCACCTGTTCTTCATCATATGTTACCCCAAGGATCGATAGAACCAGCTCCTTCTTCCCAGATGTGGAAAGACTTTTATTCAAGGATGTTCCTACTGCCAAAGAAAGAAAATGTTTGGAGACCAGTTCTGGATCTTATTTCCAAAACATGTCTGTGATACTACCCAAATTCATAATTATGTCACTTCACAATCTGTTACCTTCTCTTCCTCTTTCAAGTTTCCTGGTAACACTATACTTAAATTCATATAATCACATTCCTATAATCCAGACTTCAGACATTTCTTAAGATTTTGTGTGTTTGAATTATATTATCGGCTTTCTTGCTTACACTTTGGACTATCCACGGCAACAAGAGTGTTCATAAAGTGTCTAGATCCAATTAGAGTTCACTGCAGGCTATAAGGGTATCTGCATTTTTCCATATTTAGGCAACTTATTTATCTTTTCAGAGTATTTTTAAAAATGGCAAGAATTTCTCTTTTGGGTGAGAAATGTCTTGTACAAGCTGAGATTCCAAGAGAACATTCAAAAGTCTTTTCTGATTCCCTCACACAGGATTGTGTTCCTGGGATGATAACCAGAAACCTCAGTTTAAAGAGCTTTTCTTCCACAGGAAAAATATATCTTTATTTAGATCTGTCTCCAAGGTTTTCCACTCAGACTTTGTTCACTGAGAGAGAATACCGCTTGATTTTGGGTGTCTTGGCATCCATGATTCTCATCATACCCTGGCAAAACTCCACATGAGAAAGAAAAGTACAGTTTTGTACCTACCATAAATGTAGATGTTCGAAGATCCACATTGCTGCAGTCCTTACATATGGGTAGTCCGCTGTCCTCGGTCGGCCCGAATACCAAAGTATTAGGCTGACGTCGGTCATGGGCGCTCAGATCTGACATCAGAGCGTCAGGGTATAAAAGCGCATGACCGACGTCATATCCTCAGTCTTTTCTTGCCCCAGATGTCAGAAGGCCCTAAAAAGAAAGGCCACAGCCCAAAAACAGGATACCTCCCAAAAACATGCCCAACAACAACCATCACCCAAACCATATAACCATGCCAAACTACAGAGGGAAGGAGGGAGGTAATTGGACTGCAGCAATGTGGATCTTCGAACATCTACATTTATGGTAGGTACAAAACTGTACTATGTTCTTCATCTCACATTGCTGCAGTCCTTACATATGGGTAGTCCGCTGTCCTCGGTCGGCCCGAATACCAAAGTATTAGGCTGACGTCGGTCATGGGCGCTCAGATCTGACATCAGAGCGTCAGGGTATAAAAGCGCATGACCGACGTCATATCCTCAGTCTTTTCTTGCCCCAGATGTCAGCAGGCCCTAAAAAGAAAGGCCACAGCCCAAAAACAGGATACCTCCCAAAAACATGCCCAACAACAACCATCACCCAAACCATATAACCATGCCAAACTACAGAGGGGAAGGAGGGAGGGTAAATTGGACTGCAGCAATGTGGATCTTCGAACATCTACATTTATGGTAGGTACAAAACTGTACTATGTTCTTCATCTCACATTACTGCAGTCCTTACATATGGGTAGAATCCCAAAGCAGAGGTAAAGGGAGGGTGGCAAAATCATAAAGCATTAGGGGCTGCTAAAATGCCCTGTAATATTGCAGTGGCAAATCCAGCCCTAGACTTAGAATAAAGAGGAAGGTGGTAATGCTTGGAAAAAGTATGTACTGAACTCCAAGTGGCTGCTTCCAAAATATCTTTTGTAGCTACCCCCCTTAGAAAGGCAGTAGAAGTGGCAGTAGCTCTAGTGGAATGAGGTCTGATTCCAGCCGGAATCTCCTTACCATGATGGGAATAACAGAAAGAAATACAAAACCCAATCCATTTAGAAATAGTTTGTTTTGAAACAGGTTTTCCCTGAGAACCCAAAGCAAAAGAAACAAACAACTGCTGAGACTGCCTGAACCCCTTGGTTCTGCTCAAATAATAACGTAACTGCCTGTGAATATCCAAAGTATGCAAAATCTTCTCCCCTTTATTTTGAGGGTTTGCATAAAAAGTAGGCAAATGAATAGTTTGGTTCAAGGCCACACTAGAAACCACTTTAGGCATAAAGGAAGGATTAGTACGCAAAGATACCCTATCCTTATGAAAAATCAGGAAAGGTTCCACTGCCATAAGGGCCTGTAATTCAGAAACCCTTCTTGCAGAGGTAATGGCCAACAAAAAAGCAGTCTTCCATGATAAATACTTTAACTCGGCAGTAGCTGCAGGCTCAAAAGGTTGTAGAGTAAGCTTTTCCAACACAAAATTGAGATCCCAAGCAGGAGTAGGAGCTCTACGTGGGGGTCTTATGTTCTTTGCCCCTCTAAGAAATTGCTTAAACAAAGGATGGGAAAATAAAGGAGGATCACAGTCATAGTGAGCAGAAATGGCTGCAGCATGAACCTTTATCGAGGAGAAAGACAAACCCTTGTCCAATAACTCAGTAAGATATTGAAGAGAAACACTTAAATCAGGCTTGGAAACATCAAAGTCCTTCGCTTTGCTCCAAAGAAAAAATCTCCTCCATTTATCAGCGTAAACTTTCCTTGTACTAGGCCTTCTGGCCTCCAAAATAACATTCAAAACTTGTTGTGGAAGCTGAGACCTTCCCGGGTCTAAAACAGAATATGCCAGGCTGTGAGATGCAGAGACTGAATCTTGACATTGAGGAAGTGATTGCCCTCCTGAGACAAAAGATGCGGAATCAAAGGCAGAGGCCATGGAGGCTCCCGTACCAAACTCCTCAGTAGGGGGTACCAGTGCTGTCGAGGCCAATCCGGCGCTATCAGAATCATGGATGGCTTGTCTACTCTGGCCTTCAGGAGTACCTTGGGAATGAGAGGCAGAGGTGGAAAGGCATAGACATGAAGATTGCTCCAACTGAATGATAGAGCATCCACCTTCCAAGCTGTGGGATGAAACATTTTTGTGCAAAACTTTGGCAACTGGTAATTTAGTGGAGAAGCAAACAGATCTATGTCTGGAGTCCCCCATAACACTGTCAACTTTTGAAACACATGAGGATCCAGTTTCCACTCGTGAGGATCCACAATTTGTCTGCTCAACACATCCGCTAAGGAGTTCTGTGCTCCTGGTAGAAACCTTGCCTGAAGATTGAGGTGTAAACTGAGAGCAGTCTCCCACAAAATCATCGCTTGCCTGCAAAGAGGGTACGAATGGGTTCCCCTTGCTTGTTGATGTACCACATGACAGTAGTGTTGTCTGTTTGAATCAACACCTGTCCTGGGTGAAGTAAATCCTTGAAAGCCATCAATGCAAATTGGACTGCTAACATCTCCTTCAAGTTGATATGCAAATGTTGAAGTCTGACAGGCCACGTGTCTTGCACCCATTTTCCATTGAGGTGTGCTCCCAAGCCTTGTCCGAGGCATCTGTCGTTAGAATCTGACTCGCCTCTGGTCGGGTCACAGAGAGTCCCTTGTTTAGGTGACATTCCTGAGCCCACCACAAAAATTCTTTCTGAATGCAAGGTATTATCTGAATGACAGTGTCTAGATCTTGGCAGTGTTGTGTCCATACATTTTGAGATACCATTGAAGCTTCCTCATATGCAGTTTGGCATTGGGAAGCACCAGAATACAAGATGCCATGAACCCCAAGGCTTGAAGGACTGTCCTTGCAGTCAGCCTGGACTGTAGAGACATTTGATGGAAATAAAGAGAAAGGCTTCTTTGTTTGTCCGGGGTCAAAAGGCCATCTGGGAAGCTGTATTCAGTCTCACACCCAGAAAGCACATGTCCTGAGAGGGTACTAGACTGGACTTTGTTTCGCTCACAGAATACCCTAGGCATCTTAACACTACCATCACATACTGTAGATGATGCAGAAGTTCGTCTTTGTGTTGTGCAATAATCAGGCAATCGTCCAAATAAGGATAAATCTGTATTCCTTTTAACCTGAAAAGGCTATCACTGGAGCCAGAACCTTTGTGAACACTCTGGGCAGTAGATAAGCCAAAGGGCAATGCAGAGAACTGATAATGTAAATTTCCAGCCAAAACGCAGGTACCTCCTGCAACTGGGCCTGATAGGAACATGAAGATAAGCCTCTTTGAGATCCAGAGTTACCATCCAGTGATCTTTTCCCAACAGAGGTAAAAGCTGTTGTAACGTCAGCATTTTGAACTTTGGAATGTCCAGATAAGTGTTGAGGATAGATAAATCCAAAATTGGTCTCCACGTGTTCCCTTTCTTTGGTACTAGAAACAGGCGAGAATAAAATCCTAGTCCCACTTCTGACAGAGGAACTGGCTGTATAGCTCCTATTTGAAGAAGTAAAGAAATCTGCTTGTGAGCCTCTATCCTTTGCTGAGGAGGAACATCTGGCATGCCTTTGAAAGGAGGCAATGTATGGAAATAGAACTTGTAGCCTCGGTTTATAATGTCCAATACCCATTTGTCCTGGGTGACTAAAAGCCAGTTTTGCTTGAAGAGTGCTAATTTTCCTGCCAAAGGAGCTGCCAGGGAAGAAGAATCTGGCAGCTGAAAATGCAGGTCATTGGGCCTGTTTACGAAAGGACTGGCCCCTGCCCTCACCTGCAGATTGTGCAGGTGAACTCCAAGTTCTAGGCCTGAATGTACTGTGAGCTCTGCCCCTGCCACGTCTAGATCTACCCCTAGACTGAGAATCAGAAGAAGGGTAGGTCCACTCCTTAGTAGGCCAATTTCTACTAAACTTTGGAGGTTGCACCTGCAAAAAATCTTTAACAGTCTGCATAGACTTAGCCTTGTCTTCCATTTTCTTCAAAACCAACTCCACAGGGGGACCAAACAAAACTTCAGACTGTAAAGGGGCATCCAGAATTCTAGTTTTAACATGCTCAGACAAATTCTGATCCTTAAGCCAGGCGTGCCTATGAAGAACTGATCCAGTGGCAGCCACCCTAGAAGAGGCCTGTACAGCATCAAAACCACACTGCAAAGAATGCTTACCCACCTGTTCAGAGACATGTACTAAATCCTGCAATTCTTTACACTCTATGCCCTCTGCCAAAGCATCCACTTTAGATTTTAGCTGAGAAAGGAGGAAATTCTGATACTTCAACATATGAAACTGGCAATTTAAAGCCCTCATTGCTAAAGTAGAAGAGGTATACACCTTTTTACCCCATCTATCCAAAGCTCTAGCTTCCTTATCTAGAGGAACCGGATTCTTTACAACAGAAGCTCTAACACCCTTAGGCCCCTGACTAATAGTTTCTGGGTCCACCCTAGGACTCTTATACAGATATTTATGAGCCTCAGGCACCCTGTAATACCTGTCCGGTTTAACTGGCGCAGGAGGCAAAGAATCTGGATTAAGGGAAGCCTCCGAGAAAACATCTTGAACAACATCCAAAACAGGAGGTATAGCTAAGGGTCTATGCTGTGGTAAAAACAAGAATTCCCTAAGCCTCTTTCGTGAATCAGAGAAATCCTGTCCTTCCCACTTAAAATGCTCCCTCATGGAATGCAGAGTTTCTGAAAACGAAAAATCCTCTGGAGGAGAAGCAGAAGGAGTGGAATCCTCTGCATCAGAATCCGAATAAGGGGAAAATCTTGAATATCTTCAGCAGAAGAGTCTGAGTCGTCTGAGGCCTGATCCAAACTTTCCAACTCTGGCTCCACCCTGGGCCTCTTATCAGGAGGGGGCATAGAACCTCTAATTAAAGTAATCAAATCTTCCGCCATTTTAAGCATGTGCTTTTAGGCACAGACCCTGAAGTACCTGGAGGGACACCAGAGGAAGGCAAAACAGACCTGCCCTTAGAAGAAGCCTTAGAAATAGTAGCAGAAGGCCTAACCACCTTAGGCATAGAAGGGAGAACAGTAACCTGAGAGGCCCCTTCAGCTTGACCTGACTCCTGTGAGGCCACATCCTGCAAAATCAAAGTTTCCCCCTGAGACTCAACAGAAACTTCAGCCGGATCCACCTGCTCCACTGTAGCTTCTGCAGGACCGGCGTCCGAAACGGACGAATCAACCTGTCTAGGTTTCAAGGATTTGTCTTTGCGCTTCTTCGGGGAAGCGGGCGCCGGAGGATCCGACGGCATATTATAATTACACTGCTTACCAAAGACTAACCTAGCACAATCTAACCTTCTTTTTATAGTGCGCTTATTAAACCTAGCACAAAACCGACACCCGACTACGTCGTGGTCCGGTCCCAAACAAGGAATGCAAAGAGAGTGATAATCCCTATGCGGTATCTGTTTCCCACAAGAAATACAATTATTCACTTTTTCTGACATCTGGAATTAACTGAGGCAAGAAAAAACAAAAATATTCCCCAACGGGGTACTTAGCCCAACTTGGTTTCGGTCTGAAACTCAGAATACGAAAATTTCAGAACGCCGAACGGCACATGCAACGCTGCTTCTGCATCGGATCATGCGGCAAAAAAGACTGAGGATATGACGTCGGTCATGCGCTTTTATACCCTGACGCTCTGATGTCAGATCTGAGCGCCCATGACCGACGTCAGCCTAATACTTTGGTATTCGGGCCGACCAAGGACAGCGGACTACCCATATGTAAGAACTGCAGCAATGTGAGATGAAGAACATCAGTGGTATCTGAAATCACTTTGGTCTCAGCATCAATACCCTTTATCTTTTCAGATCCCAGTACTGGGGTTTGTCAGAAGAGACATTTTTTGGTGGAGACAACAGATATCCTTAAATCCAGGTCTCTACTTCTCCCTCCCCATTCCAATGTAGTCAGTCACTACACATCCTTCAGATCTTCCTTGGGGAGCAGCTTCAGGAGGTATAAAAGTGCAACAGGTGTGGGACATCAAGAACACATACAAGTATGGAAATATAAAGGAGATGCATGCCCTGATCAAGCCACTCAACTTTCTGAACTATCTTTGCCCCCGGGACTTTTGCAAGTAGTTACAGACAATACCATAGTCATATCGTACATCAACAAGCAAGGAGGAACTAGGTCATACCCCCTTTGCAGGTAGCCATATTAGCTTGGAATATAGCTTCATAGTACAATCTCACTTTACAGGCTTTCTGCATTCCGTCAAAGCAAAACTGTGTGGCAGAAAAGCTGATCAAGACCAGGGTAGAGCCTCATGAATGCAAACTAGGTTGGGGGTCTTCTGAGATTTGATCCATCTCTGGGGAGCTCCTCAAGTAGACTTCTTTGCTGCATGTCTAAACAATCAACTGGCACAATTCAATTTCAGGACACTGTGCAAGAAGGCCTAGAAGATAGATGACTTTTCAGTTCTTTGGGCACAAATGTTGATATATGCCTTTCCACCCTTTCCACTAATATTCAGGGTACTTCTGAAGATTCAGAAGGAATTCCCAAAGATCACTGTGGTGACTCCCTTCTGGCCTGGTAAATCATGTTTCTCCCTTCTTTTGGAAATTGCCAGAGGCAATTACCACAAGCTTTCTGTTAGAATGGATCTACTCACACAAGGATAGGGGTGTCTGATACACCCTGACTTCAGTCATCTTCAATTGACTGTCTGGATGATAGGGTCTTAATTCCCTTTAGGAACCTGTTTTCTGTGGATGTGCAGCAAGTACTAATGGAGGTAAGAAAGCCTGCTAGTAGAGAATCATGTATTAGCAAGGGGGAAATGTTTTGTAGTTGGTGCCAACAACGTAACCAGCATCCATTCAAGGCTAGTTGTTCTGTGGTTTTATAATATTTGTGAGAGTTACTATCCCTTGGCCTTGTTATTCTGCTATCAAGGTTCATTTAATGACCATTTCAAAATGCCTTCCCATTGATCCCCCTTTTTAAGGCAGTCTCATGTCAAAATGTTCTTGAAAGGGGTTTTGCATAAGAGGCCTCTAAGTAAACTGGTGACCTTTCCTTCGGATCTTAATTTTGTGTTAGAGAAGCTAACAGCTGCTCCATTTGAACCAGCTAATCTGGATGACTTGAGATTCTTAGCCTGAAAAACAGTTTTGCTGATTGCTCTCACCTCTGTAAGAAGAATACTTGAGATGTAAGCTTTTATGGCGAGTCAATCCTACCTCAATTTCAATAAAGACAGGGTTTCTTTGAGAACTAATCCTTTGTTCATGCTTAAAGTGGTGTCTTAGTTTACATTAAGCCAAACTATCCTAGTCTCCTTTTTCTTTCCTGAACCTAAAAATGAGTGACAAAGGATGCTACACACTTTGGATGGCCACAAACAGCTCAGGTACTATCTTGGCAGAATGAAATCTCTCAGATCTTCAGATCGCTTGTTCATTTCTTGTGAAGGTTAGAAGAAGGGACAACCTTTATAAAAAAGGTAAAACAGAATATTTCTAAATATTTCTAAATGGCTGTGTTATACTCAACCATGACAAATCTATCCAAGCAGGGGTCAGGTCCCAGTGTACCAGGACCTTGTCTTCATCTATGGATTTTTGGAAAGGGCTGGATTCTAGAAGTTGGTACTTGGTCCTCTGTACATACTTTAACAAAGCACTATAAGCGCAAGTCCTTCTTTAGGTCAAGATCAAACTTTGTTAGGGCCTCTCTCCAGGGGCTCCTGGACCCTTCTCTTTCCACCTCCCAAATATAGTTAGCTGTGGTATTCTACTCATATAGCTAAGGCTACTGCAACAGTGATCAATAAAACATAGTACAGTTATGTAAGATGATCTTACCATAACAGTAGATATTTGAATGCTCGCTACTGCACTAACGGCTCCCTCACTCCACCTCCTTGTTTTTTTTGGTATGTTTTTATGTCAGGATGTGAACATTTTCTTTCCTAGCATCTCCTATCAGGGCTCAGCCTCCTTCCTTTTCTGTTGGCAAGAAAACTCTGAAAGACTTGGCACCCAAACCTAACTTTTACTCAGCTCAGCTTGAGCTGATTAGTGAGCTGGGGACATTGAAGGTGCCCCTGAAACTTTGGAAATTGGCTGCCTGCCCATGGCTGGATATATCCCATATAGCTGAGGATGCTGCAGCAGTGATCATTCAATGATCTAGTGTTATGGTAAATTCAACTTACACAGCTATATTTTCTCCAGTTTTTAAAACATTATGTGTGTATGTTTGTGCTTTGCTCAAAACTAAACAGCTTCAAGTGGGTATGTTTATAAGTTTGATACATTTTAGATTTATGGAGTTGCATCCAATCAGTTTATTATCAAAGATGTTTAGTTGTGAGTACAAATATTCATTGATATTTTTATTGCACATACTTTTCATGGACTCATGGAGTACTTATTCCTTATTTTGTACTTTTTTTGACATAAGGGATAACTCAAAATTTCTTACTATCATTTTAAAAAAAATAATTGGTTAGCAATCAAAACATGGGGGTTGGATCTCTAGTTTTGGCAGCATTTAATGAAAAGCTCACCCCTTAGAATCTTTTATTTTGGAGGTTTTTTTAGTGCTAGGAAGGTGCCTGTGTTGAACTACATAGAGGTAATCTGAATGTTTACACTTTTTAACATATAGTATTATTTTTTGCACTGATTTATGCACACACAAGCCGCATATTCATTTACCAAATGACATTATACTTACGGAAAATAGGATGATTGTCCCTTTCTGAAACACACAGTTTTATCAGTTGTAGTTCTTGGTTAGAGATTGATTCCTCTGAATGAAATACAAGTCAACAGTATCATAATTTCAAACAGAAATAAGAAAAGGATGAACATAATTTTATCTCTGATAATTAGGTTTAATTTTCCTACCAGTTTGGTACACTGCCCCAAAACAATATATCGCTATTATTGAATGCCACCACTGTAAATGGTCTGCAATGAGTGACTTGTCCATGAAAGAAAAAAAGTTAGTACAAAAAGGTAACCTAATGCTTCTGTTCTCTACTCCCGCCTGTTTACATTTTTCACCTCTGCTTACACTTTTTCAGTGCTTTGAATATATATTTATGTTATCATCATTATAAGACATATAACCCTGCAATCTTAAAGAGCTGCTCTGGAAAATTAACTGCACATAAATATCACAGAGTAGCACACCACATACCTCAACCTGGCGAAAGCGTTTGACACAATTCCTCAGTCAGACACAGTAGAAAAGCTAGATAAAGTCTGAATAAATCCCTATGTCACCCATTGTATTGCAAACTGGATTACAGATAAGATGCAGGTAATCAAAATTACCTACACAAAAAGGCCAGTCACCAGTGGCGTCCTCCAGGGTTCTATGCTGGGACCTCTCCTGTTTGGCATCTACTTTTCTGAAGGAATATCCAACACCAAAGGGCTTGCGAATAACTGCAAGCTAGAAGCATTCATTGAATCCCCAGGTGACTTAGCCATCCTACAGGAATGTTGGTCCCAAATAAATAACTGGTACCAAAATCATGGACTGAAACTAAATACCAAAAAAATGCATTATTGTATCCTTTAGGAAGTCTCCACCCTAGGGAACTACCACATTGACAATATGCCCCTAAACATTGACCCAGTTGTTCAGGATTTGGAAATTTGCTTGGACAGTGACCTAACTTTTGACCAACGTGTCCGTTGTTGTAAGAAAGTCCTTCTATATTGCACAGTTTATAAACAAAGAGATTCTGTCTAAATGTAGGAATGTCATTGTCTCTCTTTTTCTCACTCATTAGGCCAATCATTGAATATAATACCTCCTTTGTCATCTATCTGTCCTGACATATGCAATAACTGGGATGCCCACATAGTACCCAATCCTGGTAAGTGCACTGGTACCAGGACTGGAAAAAATGACAGTGTAGAATCCTCAAGACATGAAAATATTCCTACAATGGGGGTAGGCTAGGCCTAGGAGGAGGATGCCCCTCCATGTTGTAGAAGGAAGTAACAGTTCACAAAAATCACAAAAACTGGTAGGCCAAAAAAGATCCATGCAGATTGAGGATAAAAAGGAAATTATGTATTGCTACTATTATGCAAAAAGTCCAGAATTTCCAGACAAAAGATATACAAAAAGTTAAATATAGAAATAAGAGGAAAGGAAAATACTTCCACAAGAAAAAATGTCACACTCTTCAAATAAAAATTTGTGTTCATTAATAAAACAGATCCACGAAAAACACTATATAGACTACAAAACCTTATGCTTTTTGTCACTGAGGAAGTGGAAACATTTAAAGAACAAAATTTAGAGATGTTTGAGGTTATAAAAAAAAGAGATAACTTATATGGTGCAATATTTATGCAAAGGAGAAAGCCAAATTAATCAACACAAAAAGCATCCCCAAAGATATTCAAAGGGAAATATAGGCGAAAGCATCCAGATATGGAAAATTTCACAATACAAAAAAATAAGATGACAAAGAGAGAATGTAGAACAGAAGATTACTCAAGTAGAAGTTAAAAAATAGAATCTGAAGTTATGGAATATTTGCAAAGTGAAGGATTCAGTGTAGAAAGTCTAACACATCATATCACAGCATGATGGAACAATGAGTCCCCCAAAGTAAGGAGAAACAGGAGGAGCAGGAGACATCTGAAGAAAAATAGACATGGGAAAGAAAAAGAGATTTAATATGGTGCAATGTTTATGCAAAGGAAAAAACAAAACTAATCAATATAAAAAGAGCACAACCAAAGATATTTGAAGAGAAATACCGGTAAAGATATCTGTATATGGAAAATTTTACAATACAAAAAAAAAAATAAGAAAATAAAAAGGAAAAGTATAAAAGATGATCAGTAATAGACAAGTTAAATAAATAGAAAGTGAAGTTATGGATTACCAGCAAAGTGAAGGATTTAGTGTAGAAAATTTAACCCAGATAACAACACAACAGGATAAAGCAATGGACACCCAAATTAAAGAGAAACCAGTGGAGCAGGAAACATCTAATCAGTTGACATATAAAGATACTTTGGAGCCTCCCATAGAAAACCAGTACAAAAGGTTCAGTTGGAGCTATACAGCAAGGGAAAGAACAGAAAACTGTGGCAACTCTGACACAGTCAATGTTGTGGAGTGATAGGCCAGTGAGCTCCCATATGAAACAGCAATGGATGGCACAGGGTGAAACTGAGCAGAATGTGGCACAGGAAGAAGCTCTGGAACTTTCTATAGAATGCCCACAGGAAATGGCAAACACAGAATGTGCCCTCAGTTTAGAAGAAAATTATCTAAGAGAAGAGTTACTTGATTTAACAGAGATGGTTAGACATATTAAGATCAATGAAAGAAATAGACATCAGAAAGTCAATAAAACCCAAAAAGTTAGAAGTCTGATAAAACAAATGAACACAGTAATTAGGACTGTCCATATAGATTCATGTGATATAACAGAAGTAAATAGGATGCATTACTGTGCAGCCAAATTAATAACAGATAAAGTCCTACTACAAGAACACAGGGCTGTAAGGTAAGGATGGGGAGAAATTAAATGCCATCATGGAAATATTGAATAGAGAAAACTATAAAGTAATTAAGACAAGAAGTGTCACTGTTAGAAAAGTATAGAAGAGGGAACAAATCAACAAAAATACTCAAAAAGACAGACATGATAGAAGCAATGTGCAATATTATAACAGACCAGGATTTATCATGCACTATCACAAGTAATAAACTAAAAATGTCAGCAGAGGCTAAGATACATGGATAAATATGAAGGAAAAGTATAAAATAAGCAATTTATGGATGACCCAAAACATTTTACAGAAAATTGGGAAACAGGGTAAAAGCAATTGAAATACCACCAAAAAAAGAAGAAATGGATACATTTTGGAGAAATATTTATGAAGGTCTTGTGGAACATAACAAAGATGCTAAATGGATAGAACAAGTAAAAGAAAGAAGTGATTCAAATGTACAGGATATGAAATCGGATGAAGTACTGGCCAGAGAGATTGAAACAAAGTTAAGAAAAGCCTCTAACTGGAAAACCCCAGGCTCAGATGCAGTACCTAATTTCTGGCTAAAGGTATTAACATCTTTGAATGAAGATTTAACCGTCAGTAAGAACTATTTATATGCACATCCTGAACAAATACCAGCCTGGCTAACAACAGGAAAAACCATACTCCTTCTTAAGTGTGAACCTGCAAGCTACCATAAAAATTATAGGCCAATAACTAGTTGTCTTCCGATGATGTATAAACTATACACTGGAACTGATGCCGACAGAGTTTATATTCATTTAGAATAAAACTCAATTATGGCAATAAAACAAAATGGCAATAAAAGAAATTCATATGTAACAAAGGATTGTTTGTTGTTAATTGAAATCATAGTGGAGAACTGTAAAAAGTGGAAGAATCTAAGTGTGGCATGAATAAACTACAAAAAAGCATTTGACAGCATCCCACATTCATGGATAAAAGAGTGCTTAAAAATGTATCAGATACACCCAACACTGATAAACTACATCACAGTGACCATGAAACAGTGGCAAACCACTTTGCAGGTAAGCCATGATCAATGACAATTATTATTCCAGGGATAAAAATCCAAAGGAGGATATTCCAGGGTGACTCTCTTTTACCAAAGCTGTAGTTTGAAGGATTTATTTAAAGGTAAGCACTTTCAAATTACACTTCATCAGACCACAGACAAAAAAATCAATGTTGCATCTTTAAATATACATCTTATTCCATAGATAGTATTTCTTTAAAATCCTTTTTGAAAAATCAGAAGTTAGTTCATTGATATGTTCAAGGTTGCCATTAGATCCTTTGTATTGAATGAATGTTCTTGTTGGTTGATTAGTTAATCGATTATTGAATAGGATGTATATTTAAAGATGTTAGATTGATTTTTGTTTATGGTCTGATGAAGTGCGAAAGCACTTGCCTTTAAATAAATCCTTCAAACTACAGCTTTGGCGGTCATATTGCTTCTCACTATTAGGATTACTACGTTGATTTTTTGAGAAAGGACTAACTGTTTTTTGGAGGTGCATATTTGGAGTAGCTGACTCTCTGTTAACACTGCTCTTTTGCCTTGTCCTTAACCCATTAAGCTGTCTGCTTAACAGATTAGGTCATGGCTATAATTTGGGTCCCAGAAAGCAAATAAGTGTAAAGACTTCTCATCTTCTCTTTGCCGATGATTTAAAACTGTATAGCACATCAGATGAGGAACTAAAAACACAACTGCAAATAGTCAAAACTTTTTCAGTGATATAAGAATGGCATTTGGTCTTGACAAATGTGCAAAAGCAACCTTTAAAGCAGGAAAGCTGCAGCACCAAGAAAACAACTTGTGACAAGAATGTGACATAAAAGAACTTGAGCATGAGGGAGTGTGTTAATATTTGGGAATTCATGAAGGATCAACAATAAAACATGAACACATGCAAATAAAACTCAGTAAGGAATATTTTAGAAGATGTAAATTAATCCTGAAAACAGTGTTGACATTTAGGAACAAAATTCAAGCTATAAAACATTTTGCTCTTCCTGTCCTAACTTATAGTTTTGGAGTGACTGACTGGCCCCAAAATGTGTTGGATACATACCTCTCAACTGTACAGATTTTCTCAGAATGTCCAGATTTTTGGCTCATATTTTTGGCCTCTTTTTTCCTGGCAAATCACTGGAATGATCTCAGGATTGAAGTCAATAAATGACATACATTTGAGTTTCAGACTTCAAATCCTTCAGAAAATGTATATTAAAACAAATCCTGTTACTCTAGCAGCTTTCTAAGTTTATAAGAGCAATATTTAAAATATGTCCCTATTTGTACCCCCATTTTGTCAAGCTTTGTTCAGATTTTTTGCATTAACAGGTTGAGAGGTATGGTTGGATAGATTACACTGGAAAACAAAAGGATGCTTTATGCTTACCAAATGATTTATAAAAGTCAGTGCATACCAAAATTATATATTTCCCCGTTCCGAAGGAGGTACAGGCCTCCTTGAAATTGATTACATGTATAGATCTGCAATTGTGGGACTGCATACATATCTGCTGACCTCACAAGATGTAAACATAGTGAAAGTTTTGAAACATAAGGAGAATAAATGTAAGATGACCTCCCTTCTTCATCCCATTCACCTACATTGTACCCCTTCTATTGATTAGTTTAGCTAGGTCTGCTGTTTATTAGCAGATGTGTATTGCTACTGATGTTCTTTATGCATGCAGTCAGTATCTGTGTAATTTGCTGGTTTGGGCCACTGACATAAATAATGCTATGCTGGTCCTTAAGATCACCAATACCACCTCTCAACTGTACAGATTTTCGCAGAATGTCCAGATTTTTGCCTCATATTTTTGGTGTGTTCCTCCTAAAATCTGTACCTTTCTGGCAAATAGCTGAGGATTGAAGTCATTAAATAATGACAAATATGAGTTTAAGACTCCAAATCCTTCAGAAAATTCATGCTAATGTAAAACCTATTATTCTATCAACTTTTTAAATTTGTAAGAGCAATATTTAAAATCTGTCCCCCCATCATTTTAGGCTTTGTCCAGATATTTTGCTCCAAGAGGTTGAGAGGTATGATCACCATGCAGGTGTATTTCCACATGCATATATGCATTGCCTGCTGCTATGACAAGCTTCCCTGGGATCCTTTAATTCTGGAAGCCTGATTTCTCAGCATGTGTAAGGAGGCTAAGGGGGAACTCCAAGACCATTAGTTCCCTGTGTATCCTCTCTTTTCCCACTAAGATTGGCATGTTAGTATGGCTATTTATGCAGAGCTTTCCTGGACGGCACCTACCAATTCTGAAGTCTTCTGCTTAGAGCTTGATTACTAGTGTAACATTCAAGGCCCCACTCCTCTCTGCCAGGGAGCTAACTAAATGGCCATAGCTTTTAAACCATTTGATAGTTTATACAGGATACACAAAAACATCTGTGGAACGGAACCATTGAGAAGTAAAATTATCTGTGTTATGTGTGGTAGAATTACCACCTCACTGAAAAGTCTGATTGCAGGATTCTCCATCACAATTTGCATATACAATTTTCAGTTCATTTTTCCATCGGGAACAAGTCACTCAGATTTTTTTTCTAAACACTAGAATGGTCAAATATACATGCAAATTTTAGAGTGAATACATAGTATGAAGCCAAAGTTATCAAGGTGCAAACTCTTGTCTTTTCAACTTTTAAAACCAATGCCTAAGTGGAAGGCTGTCTTTGCATCTGTGCTCTCTTTGCATCTGCATCTCTCTCACTCTGTGTAATTTGACATTATCACTATACTTGGGGATTTGTGAAAGGAAAAAGGCCACCAAGGGAAGAAGTTCATCCCTATCCCTATTTAATTGCAACCTGGACCAGTGGATGGGTAATTGGAAATTAACCCCTGGTTTGGCACCTATATCTCTGATGGATAGAGACACAGTCAGTCAATAAATCACTGCTACATAAATCAAATTTGTGGGTCAGATTAGGGTTGTAGGGCTAGTCTTGCAAGGGCCCCAGTGGTCATTAGCCTAGTATACATTTATGAGCCGATGAACTTTACACCTAACTGCCTAGAGGCTCCTACTTGTCCAGAGACAGAGGTACCACCACAGACTGCTGTAGGCCTTGGGTTTGAGTCCCAAGCAAGAGTTACTATTTTCCTTTCAGTTTACATGGCTTTGTCACAGAAATGCTAGGTGAATCACAACTGCAGCTATCTTATTTCACAACTACACTGATTTTACCCAGCTGTGCACATACATTATGTATTCGTTATTTTCTTTGCAGTCAGGTAGAAAAGATGATTACATAACATTTTTGTAGTTAACTTGTGGCACAACTACATAATGCAAAATCCATTAGGACACCAAATAGCCTAATACTTTCCAGTCAGAAATAATCTAATAGCCTAACACTTTCCAGACAGAAGTAATAGACTTCTGATACACAAACAGTATTATTCCTCTTACGCTTATACTGCGTCATGTTCATTAGGGTTCCATCTCCATCTTGTGTTGTATGCATGAGAAGACATGCTTAGTAACAGGCGTGAGATCAGCAACTGTTTATTTTCCTGTACAGCTGCTTTATGCATGACTGCTGCCTCTGCCTATGTCCTTGTCAGATCACTAAACTCCTCACAATTACATATGCAGTATAGCCAGACAGTAAGGTGTTTGTCATAAAGAGGGCATTTGTGACACAACATTCACTTTTGCCTTTGAACATACCCACTTATGCTTTTCGTATTTTGTAAGCACTGGATGATTCCCCAATATTCTTTGTGCATATACATACACATGCATGTCTAATATACACACACACACATATATATATATATATATATATATATATATATATATATAAATCTATATATAGTTATATCTATGTTTGTGTCTATATTTTTATATATATATATATGTGTGTATATATATATATATATATATATATATATACGTATATGTGTATATATATATATATATATATATATATATATATATCTATATATGTATATACATATCTATATATATATCTATATATATATATATGGGTCTACTTCTTTTGACCTAACCTTCATTTGCCTGACATTCATTTGCCTGAGACCAAATGACTGAAATTTAATTTGCCTGACACTTCATTTGCCCAAGTATTATTAGCAAGAAAATGGAATATGCCCCCTTCCCCACTGCAGTGTGACCCTGGAGTTAGAATATATAGTTAGGGGGGGTGTGGGGGGGTGAAGCTCCCCACTTACTTTTCTGTTACTAAGCAATATTACATCAAAAGTTAACAATATCATATGAAATGAAGTGGGGGCTTCGCCCCCCACACACCCCCTAACTATATATTCTAACTGCAGGGTCGCACTGCAGTGGGGAAGGGGGCATATTCCATTTTCTTGCTAATAATACTTGTCGGTCAAATGAAGTGTCAGGCGAATGAAATTTCAGTCAAATGGGGTCAGGCAAATGAGTGTCAGGCAAATGAAAGTTAGGTCAAAAGAAGTAGACCCATATATATATTATATAGATAGATATATGTGTGTGTGTGTGTATACACATAGACCCCAGATATCAGAAATATGCCTCATACCCAAACAGATATACTTGGACGGGGAAATTAAAATTTTTGTAACTTGTTAGTTGCACAAAGCAGCACAAAATGCAGAAGTTGACTCAGAGAGCAATAAAGCAGCCTTTATTTAGGGAAGGAGTAGGTGAAGACTCTCTTAAAAAAGTAAACTAAAATGGATATTAACTCTGAGATCTCTTAACCCTGGCAAAAAGAAGGACTGTAACTAACTTCTGAATCCATGATAGGTTATGCATCTAGAGTATATGAACTATAGATTGATTATATTATTTTCTGCACACCAGAAACATTCTAGTATGACTAAAATTTATGAGTGCTCTAGCAATGTCCTTCAATTTTCTTTTTGAGCGGCATTTTGTTTTCAGCTGTATCACTTTGGCCAGAACATTGCTCAGATTTAACATGTGGGTATTGTGGTTTTAGGTTTTTATAACAAGATCCAAGATAACATGATTGGCCGAGTGATGCCTGGGGATTGTATAATTGGCTGGTTTGCAGATCCCTTCAGTCATCGGTGTTGCATAAGTATTTTACAGGGATTGCTGAGTTCAGTGCTGTGTTTGGCCTCATTGATTCTCCATCCAAGGTCAGCCCTCTGTGCACAAATGGATATTCATTATTCTCTGCAGCACAGCTCTTCAAATTTCTATCAGATTGTCTGGCAGAATGAATTGCACACTGTCTTCTTATTGCTTTCAAAACATTTTAAGAATGCCATTGTCAAAGGAAAAAAATATACTTTAAAACTATCAAAACACGGTAGGTTCAGGTTAAGGCACTTTAATCTTGCAGCAAGGAGACAAAAACGTGTTAATACAGAGTTTGTCTAACCAGAAATAGGAAATACATTCATTTTTATAGGTTATCAAATTAATCCTGTCCTACCATGCTGACGTAACAGATTACCACCTTTTCATCATCATTTGCTGACCATCTTTCCCTTGAATTTCTGCTGATTTAAACAATTTTTATGTGAAACTTCCTGAGGAAAACAACATGGCCTTGGTTACTTTCAGTTAGATACTTGTTATGTTACATTCAAGATACTATGGCTAAATCAAGCACAATGTTAGCAGTTCATTTCTCTAATAATCCTTTGTCTACTTTATCTCTAAATTACTACAGCTGCAGAGGTTCCCATCCTCTGGACAAAGCTGTTTGTCTAGAATCATTACATTTATAACATAAGGCATTGTTCATTCATTTACTTCTGACCTAGCAGATTAAACACCTGCTTCTCAAGTACATTTCCACAAGGCATAAACAAGAATATTGCTGTGCTAGCAGTTACTAGGTCAGAGGGCAACTTGCAAGTTTCAGAAAGCATACTGCAGTTTTCAAAAGGCATCTTTTTCAGTCTCATATGAAACTCAATTTATATATAACACAGTGCATGAAAAATAGAATGAAAAGCGTATTAAAAACACTTGATTATTAATTTGGCATTAAGCATACACACATTAATACATATTTTTCTAACATTTCCCTCCTGTTAATACTTTTTATTCTATTTTCAAAAAAGAATAAACAGCTTGCTTCTTTTCCTAACCTCTTCCATTCAGGATTTGCAGTTAAGAAAGTCATTCAGTATAAACTTTTATGAAAGTGTTTCGCATTCTAGCAGCTCTTCAAATTCAGTACTTTGATACATAGTCTCAGATACAGATATATCTATGAATTCTTTGATTAATCTCTTCATGCAGGGGATTCTGCAACAAATACAAACTCCTATCAGGAGTAATCCTACCCCAATAGTAATCAATATGTTCATAAAAATGGAGCCCCCCCCCCCCCAAAGGCATTCTGGAAAAAATCTGTCAGAGGGTTTGGGCCTGGTTTGGTCATGGCCGACACTTGCTGAATCACCTCGAGATGGTCGTTAATCTCATGCTGATAGTCAGGAATGAATGCACAGCATTCTTCTTTGATTAAAGCACAAGTTCCACCTCTCGCCGCTAGGGTGAAGTCAAGAGCCATTCGGTTTTGGAGCACTACAGTTCTCATGGCATTCAGTTCATCAGTTATCAGTTCAAGGGCAGAAAAAGTCGCATTACTCATTATTTCGAGAAGTTTGGACAGTTTTCACAGCTCCCATATTGATTTAACTCCGCCACACATGGGTGATATACCTGCCCAGGATATAACAGCATCACTCAAGTCCATGTGCACAAGTTTGGTTCCCACATTATGATGGTCTTTCCACCCTGCTTCGATTCGTCCCACTGGATTCTCAGGTTTCTTAATAGTCTTTTTGGTTACATCTCGGGTATTTCGAATACTCCCCTAAGGCAAAGTTGCAGTGTGTCGGATGGCCGGAACCAGGTACCCCAAAAAACAACTGCCAGACCAATTCTCAGGTAACCATTTATACGCCTTTTTACCACATACAAAATAACAGTCTTCTACCTTAGTTATTACTTTGTTACAAAATGACTGCCCTGCATGAAACATTTTCCTATCTATTACTGATAACTGTTTGAAAAGTACAGGATTGTGTTGTACCTGATCAAGAGTCTTATGCATAGATTTCAAAAATGAGTCATAATCTGTACTACAAGATCCACTCAAATCATTTGGTTTCCTATAACATTTATACTGTGCTGTAACGTTGCATTTACTCCATCCAACTTGGATGGTATCATTTTTATAGAAACATACAATTCCTTTTTGTGTCACAGGCAAATACAGTGCTACCTTATCTTGTGCTTTAATAGCAACTGTGTCAAAAAACAGATTTTCCCAGGTCTCATTGACCCCTAGGGGGATAGCAGTCATTAATAAACCCCCGTATGCTGTTGGTATGGCCGTACAGACCCAGCAGTTCGAAACATTAAAAGTCTCTGCGTATATAGGTGTAATTACCTGATAAGTGTTAAAGTTCGGATGCCAGTCTACATTTGGTTCATTATGTCTAATCAGTTCAACCTTTGTGGCAGGAAAAAGGAACGGCCACAACAAAAAGAACAATGTGATTAATATTGCAATGAAAACAATCATACAAGTTTTCTGAGGTTGCTCAAGGTCTCTACTCACTCTGTATCTGGCCATTTTGTTCTTGTTGTGCAACAGTAAAAGTTTTTGTCCAGTTCAAAGTTTTTAACCAGTTTACAGTGCGTCAAATGAATCCAGGAAGCTCGCTCTGCAATCTTGACTGCAGTGGGTGTCGACAGTAGTACCTGGTACGGACCTTCCCACTTTGGAGAACTCCAATTCTTTCGCTTCACAATCTTCACCCAGACCCAGGTGCCTGGGGCTATTGGTGATTCCGATTTTGATTGCTCTTTATCTGAAACAGAATTTAACTGCAAAAGTTTGTTATTCAAAAATCGCCTCATATATCCTGCAAGTGAACTGTCAGCCTCCTGCTCTGTAGACATGAGAGGTTTCCAATGAGGTGTATAATATACCCTCCAAAACAAAGTTTCAAAAGGAGTTAATCCCTTTACATTTGGAACAGTTCTCATACTCAACAGTGCTAAAGGCAAACAGTGCACCCAGTTTTTCTGTGTCTCTGCTATCAACTTCCTAAGTTTGTTCTTCAATACCCCATTATGCCTCTCTACTAGCCCTGCAGATTGGGGGTGATAAGCGCAGTGATTCTTTAACGATATCCCGAAATAACGACTAAGTTGCTGAATTGTTTGGTTCACGAAATGTGTCCTGTTATCACTATAAATCTTTTCTGGTATACCAAATCTGGGTATAATTTCTTTAACAAGGACCTTTGCAACAGTAGCTGCATCTGGATTTTTAGTTGGAAACGCTTCTACCCATTTGGAAAACATGTCTATAATAACAAGGCAATACTTCTTATTTTCACATTTATTCAACTCTATGAAATTCATATAAATAGTAAGGAACGGGATATGGTGGTGTAGGAAAATTCCCTTGCTTAGGCTTCAATGTCCCTTGTGCATGATGCTTGTTACAAACATGGCATGCTGCACAAAACTTTTTTGTATAATTTGTAAATCCGTAGGTTGTAAACACTTGATTCACTAACTGTACCATCCCCCCTGTTGAGACATGGCTCTGCCCATGGCTCAACAACGCTGCATATCTAAACAAATTAGATGGCAAAATTGGATTCTTTTCCTTGGAGATGTACAGTCCCTTTTCAAGGATTGCTCCTCGTTTTATCCACTTTTGTTTTTCTATACTTGTAGTAAGTGTCTGCATTGTTTTTAACATTTCTAAATCTAAAGTCTCTGAGGGTTGTAATTCCTCACTCAAAAGAAAAGTTTCTGTGGCTGAGGCTGCCTGCTTTGCAGCTGTATCAGCCCGTGCATTACCTTTTGAAATTCTATCCTGTTGTTTCGTATGAGCTACGCATTTGCAAATAGCTACTTTTTTAGGTAACTGAATTGAATCTAACAAGTCTAAAATAAGTTGCGCATGATTGATCGGTTTACCAGTAGATGTTATCATTCCTCTATTTTTCCACTGTTGCGCAAAAACATGTACAGTAGAAAAAGCATACTGACTGTCAGTATAAATGTTTACTTTCTTACCTTTTGCTAGGGTACATGCCCTTGTTAAGGCAATCAATTTTGCCGCTTGTGCAGATAAGTTGTGTGGTAAAGATTTTGCCTCCAAAGTTTCAGTATCAGAAACGACTGCATACCCCACTAGGTTCTATCCAGTAGGACCCCTCCTGCATGAGCCGTCCACATAGTATGTCACCTCGGCATCATCCAAGGGAACATCCGTAAGGTCTTGTCTAGATAATGTCTTTTGCTCAATCTCCTGCAGGCAGCAGTGTGGTTTGCCATCTGCAGGGGTTGGAAGCAAAGTTGACAGATTCAAAGTTGTGCATCGTTCAGTTGTCATATGAGGTTGGCTCAACAGTATGGTCATACAGGAAAGATATGCTACTTTTTCTTGCAGTAAAATAATTGCGACTGCATGAGGCACTCTCAATGCGAGAGGGTGGAATAACACTACTGAGGCTGAAGCCTGCACTGCCATTGCAGCTGCAACTATTGCTTGTACACAGTGGGGCAGACATTGCGCCACTGGGTCTAACTGTGATGAATAGTAAGCTATGGGGCGTTGTTTGTCCTCATGTTGCTGTGTCAATACTGATGTCATATAACCTTGCTTACAATCTACAGTCTGAATAAACTGCTCGTTATAGTTTGGTAGTCCTAAAACTAAGGATGATGCTATCAATTGTTTCAGCTTACAGAAAGCTGCTTCTGCTTCAGGTGTCCATTGTAATAAATCTTGTGCTGCCATCGGCTTTTTAAATATTAAATCGGCCAGTGGAGCAGATTCCAAAGCATAGTTTGGTATCCAACTCCAACAAAACTTAGTAGTTCCCAGGAAGGACATCATCTCCTTCTTGGTAGTTTGTCTAGGTGCTTGTAAAATTGCTGTTTTTCTGTCTTCATCTAATATTCTACCTTCTTTGGATATTACATATCCCAAGTACTTAACTTGTTTTCTCCAAAGCTGTAGCTTGTCTTTGTTTACTTTGTGACCTTAAGTAGCTAAAATTTGTAATAAAACTATTGTGTCTTCTTTGCATTCTTGCAGGGTGGGGGCTGCCAGCAGAATGTCGTCTACATAAAGTAGAATCTGACTACCTTTCGGTGGGATAAATCCCGCCAGGTTGCTTGCCATTTCCTGTGCAAATATTGTTGGACTTTCACAATATCCCTGTGGTAATCTAGTATATGTGTACCACTTTCCCTGAAATGTAAATGCAAACCAATATTGTCTGTCAGGGTGTATCGGTATCGAGAAAAATACATTACTAATGTCTACCACTGAAAAATATTTTTGCTCTGGCTTTAAATCATTCAGTAAGGTGTGTGGATCTGGCACCGTTGGTGCCCTGGGTATAACTGCATTATTTACAGCTTGTAAGTCCTGGACCATACGCCATTCCCCGTTGGCTTTCTTGACAGGAAATAAAGGTGTATTGCATGGTGAATCAGGAGATTCTATTAAGACTCCTTCCTTAAGTAAGGCTGCTATGATTGGCTTGATTCCTACCTCTGCATCCTTTCTCAAGGGATACTGTCTTTTCTGGGGTCTAAATGCTGACTTTGGCATTATGGTAACTGGTCCTGCTGTTCGTATAAGTCCTACATCTGATTTCCCTGCTGACCAGAGAATATCTGGTATGTCTCGCAAGGCTTTTTCCTCTTCTTCCAATAAGAGTAATACTCAGCTATTCTCACTAGCCTGTGAGTGTACAGCTGGGTGTGTCTGTGTAATCCAATTCAATTTCTGTTTCTGTACTCCTTGTTCGGAGAGCTCTGATTCTGTCTGCTTTTCCCACCTTGTGACTTTTTCACCTAAGTCTGCCCATTTTAAAGTTTTGTTTTTATTTAAACTAACATGTGGCAGTCGATTAGACTTGTAGATTGCTAAAAATTCCTGGGACAACGAACAGCTTGCTACACTGTTCCCTTCTGTGTCCCAGTACAAGTTTCGCAATACTAGCCTGTTTGCATGGTTTTGAAACAATTCCTGTTCATAATCTTTATCTGGTCCTGGTCTGTTACAGTAATATAGAGTACAATGCAACAAATGCTGTTTGTCAGTGTCGAGGGAGGGGAACTTGCTGATGGCTACGTTCATCAGTTCTTCGGTTACTGCCCCCTGGACCAGTTGTAACCAAGTCCTGGCTATACCAATACATTTCACCCTCCAGTTGCACTACAAAAGTATCCATTTGTCGCTGTGCTTCTATACCCTGCATGGTTGGAACTATGGCTATGCCGAATATCTGCATCAAGTCTCTACCCAAAAGATTTACTGGGCATTTTGCAGAAACTACAATTTTACTTTTCTGGGTCATCCCTGAAACGGGGTCTGTTATTGTTATGTCATGGGAGAGTGGCTCCCGGTACAGCTGTCCATTGGCTGCTTTCACTAGTATATAATCTGGTGATTCTGTATCTTCCGGTAACTTGGAAGGGTGTATCAGGGTCCGTGAAGCCCCTGAGTCACACATAAATTTAACCCCCCCCCCTCTACCAGAAGCGTCACTTCCGGTTTTGTGTCTGCTAAGTAAAGCTCTAAGCTCAAAAGAGCTAGGTCTAAAATTTCATCTTCTTCTATTTCTGTGGATTCATATATATCCTCTACTCCTGCTATCATATTTGTACTTACTTTTTCTTGCTTACTCTCTTCCAATGATTCCTGATTATCATATAGTCATTCCTCATCCTCCTTATTTTCTGTAGTTGCCTTCTTGTTTAGCCTGCAATCCCTCGCTAAATGTCCTTTTTTACCGCACTTAAAACATTCACCCTTTTTCTTTCTTTCCTCGAAATCTTCTGATCGTTTGTCAGATTGTTTATTTCCCTGGGTATTTTTCTTACCCTTTTTCCCAGTCTGTACAACAAATACCTCTGACCCATCTTCTGCCGAAAATACTTGAGTTTTCTTTTTCTTTTTACTATTAAAATGTCTTTCTGCATGTCTAGCATATTCAAGTAATGGCTGTAATCTACTTGTTCGATGATCTACCATATGCTTCATAATAAAGCTACTAATGGGAGTTGTACTACCCTTCAAGAATGCGTTCTTTAACTGTTGTTCATATGAGGAATCATGTGTCTGGTTTTCTGGTATCTGCATTCCGCAGTGATTATTAAAACACTCTAACAGTCTAGCATAGTATCTATCAACTGTTTCACCTTCCTGTTGAATGCATTGATTAATGCAAGTCCAATCAGCCCTAGGCTTCCACTTTTCAGAGATTCGGTCTGTCAGACCTTTCACTCTGCCATCCAGTTCTGCATTAGTATGTGGGAGTGGTCTAAGTTGTGCGTCACAAGGATTCCAGTTGCCACTGAAAATGTGCCAATCTGGACCCACGATTTGTCTAACTACTTTTTCTACTTCCTCTCCATTTAAATGGTAACTTAATCTCATACCCTGTAAGTCTTCTAAAAATTTTCTAAAATTCACTTTTGGGTGGGGAATACCTTCAGTGGCTTTCCGGATATCTTCCGGTGTCCGCGGTCTATAAACCAAAAGAGTCGGATCTTGTCCTGCCTGTCATGCCTGAGGATTCGGTACTTCTATGAGCGGACATATCTCTTCTTCACTCATAGCCTGTGATTTACTATTTAATTCATTTAATTCAATCTCCCTCCTCAAGTCGCGTGTTCAAGACCTAGTCTCGATAGGATCCCTGACAAACAGCTGTGCTTTCAAAGGGACAGCTGGGTATAGTGGAGATGGATCAGCTCGTCCACTCGCTTCATATTCTGGTAACGGAAGTGGAGGGGGCGAAAGAGGGGCCATTGCTATTATTAAGTTATTGTCTTCTTTGTCCAAGAACATTGTCTTTGAATTTTTAATTCTCTGTTCCCTACAGTTTGCTTCCTCAAGCCACCTATGCGCCTGAGGGACTCCTAATTGTCTCTGCTTTTTTAATTGACCTTTTGCATCTATTTTTAACTGTTTTACAAGTTTCATAAGTAAAAGTTTATCTAAATTACTCTCGAATTTATACTTATCGACCCATTTAGTGTAATATTTAACATTATCGGCACGCTGTAATTGCATATACTTCGCGTCTTTAGTTAGGGGCGTGTCCCGGGAACTTTTTCTGCACTGATTTCCCATTGGTATCTTAGCTAAGCTGTAAATTGTTACGTAACCCTTTCTATCACATGGTACCACAAATCTATACCTTTTCACAGTTTATCTAGAATAAATGTCTACCTATTCTGTTTCCCTGATCTATGACAAAAAACAGTAACCCCTTTTTCTGTCCCTGATCTGCATACGCAAATTTACCTGACAAAAAACAGTTCTGTACTTAGTCCCTGATCTTAAAACAGAAATAAGGTAATTCCTCCTTACCTGACCCTCCGTGAGTTGATCCACCGGATCGTTGACTCGTCCTCCAATCCCAGATCAGAAACAGTGGCTGGCCTCTTTCGAACGACAATTCAGTTGGAGGTCTTTCAAAACAGAAGAGCCGATTTGGCATCTTCTCCGGATGGATGCATGCCACCAGGCCCAATTCTGACCCAGGCCTAGAGCGAGAGATATGTTTCCGGTCCGAAGGACTAATCTGTCAAAGGAAAAAATATACTTTAAAAATGATCAAAACATGGTAGGTTCAGGTTAAGGCACTTTAATCTTGCAGCAAGGAGACAAAAATGTGTTAATACAGAGTTTGTCTAACCAGAAACAGGAAATACATTCATTTTTATAGGTTATCAAATTAATCCTGTCCTGCCATGCTGACGTAACAGATTACCACCTTTTCATCATCATCTGCTGACCATCTTTCCCATGAATTTCTGCTGATTTAAACAATTTTTATGTGAAACTTCCTGAGGAAAACAACATGGCCTTGGTTACTTTCAGTTAGATACTTGTTATGTTACATTCAAGATACTATGGCTAAAACAAGCACAATGCTAGCAGTTCATTTCTCTAATAATCCTTTGTCTACTTTATCTCTAAATTACTACAGCTGCAGAGGTTCCCATCCTCTGGACAAAGCTGTTTGTCTAGAATCATTACATTTATAACATAAGGCATTGTTCATTCATTTACTTCTGACCTAGCAGATTAAACACCTGCTTCTCAAGTACATTTCCACAAGGCATAAACAAGAATATTGCTGTGCTAGCAGTTACTAGGTCAGAGGGCAACTTGCAAGTTTCAGAAAGCATACTGCAGTTTTCAAAAGGCATCTTTTTCAGTCTCATATGAAACTCAATTTATATATAACACAGTGCATGAAAAATAGAATGAAAAGCGTATTAAAAACACTTTATTATTAATTTGGCATTAAGCATACACACATTAATACATATTTTTCTAACAGCCATCTTCAGAACTCTCAACCTCTTGTAGCAAGCAATCTGGACAAAGTCATAAATAATGGGGGAAAAGGCCCAAAAATGGGAACAATTTATAAATATTGCTCTTACAAACCTAGAAAGTTGATAGAATAACAGGTTTTGCATTAACATAAATGTTCTGAAGGGTATGACTTCAGAAACTCAAACATCTATCATTATTTTTTAACTTCGGTCCTCAATTATTTGCCAGGAAACCAAAATCTTATCAGGAACAGACCAAAAATGTGAGGCAAAAATCTAGACATTTTGTGAAAATCTGGACAGTTGAGTGGTATGTGTAAGACGTTTTAAAGCTATATGTATGGAAAGAAGCAAAACATTTTTGTAAGTTTTACTGATAGTAGTGGAAAAAGTTGCCATTCCTTTGTTTTCAGTCTGCACTTCTCATTTTCAAAATATTAGGAAACACCTCTGTTACTTTCCAAAAGGAGGTTTTATTTGTTTCTAACTGTAGTTTCTACTTTAAAAATGTTTAGTACACTATTAAATTTCTTTTTGCAGGAATATGCAATGAGAAGAAAAGGAACCATGTCTGAGAATGCAGGATCCGCTATGTAAGTCAGCTACCCAATGGTTTTACTAGAGTTACACTGGAGTGCAGACAATGATTTTGTTCTTGTTGCTGCAGGGTGCATTATTTTATCTTCAAATTTATATTCCTAACCTTTGAGTTTTGCTATGCATAAATGGAGTGTTATCAAAAAAAGTTTTAGCTTCATATTGCCCCACATAATTGCGCAGGTGCACAGCTGCTTCATGTAAGTATTGCAGTAGTTGCATTTGAAGACAGCTGGTTAAGACACAAGGAGAGCTGTATGAGCATATCCTTAAAATGAAAATAAGCATGCTCTTACTTCTCCAGTGACCACACAGTTCACTTTCTTGAGGAAAATGGCTGCAGCCATGTATTTATTAGGACCTGTAATCTGAAATGGGGCAAATTCCAAAGAAAGTCAAATGACTGAATCAAATACCAATCAATAGCCAAACACTGCATATCCAAATGTTTGAAAAGTACAGACCTTGGAAGGAGAATGAGTGAGGCCAAACACAGCACTTAACTTAGCAGTCCCTGTCAAATATTCAGCCAGCAACAATGGCTGAAGTGGTCTGCAAACTGTCCCCTCAAAGCCCCTGGCAAACCTCTGCCAATACCAATGGTTGAAGTAATCTGCAAATCCACCACTCAAACATTCCCACTGCCATCGATCACCCAGCTTTAATAGCAGAAGGGATCTGCAAACCAGCCCCTCAAACAGGCCCCTGGCACCACTCAGTCAACAGCAATGGCTGGAGGGGGTCTGCAACACTTGGGCCTTAGACTTTGGCCTCCTGGCCTACAAGCTATCTCCAGAGATGTCTGTGGTGAGAGTGGCCAATCTGTCTGAACCTGCCCCCCCACCCCCCCCCACACACACACACACATATAACTCTCAAACTGAAATTCTGTCTACCAGGTCTACCCTTCTACGTTAAAATGAAAACTAGCATGCTCCTACTTACCTAGTGACCACACAGTACACTTGCTTGGAGGAAAATGGCCAACACCATGCATTTATTGTGCCAGTCATTGTAAATAGAATGCCAATCAAAGCAAAATCACTGAATCAAATGTCAGTCAACTGCCAATCATTTGGTATCCAGATGTGCACAAAGCACAGATCTTGGGAGGAAAACCAGTGAGGATAGAATTCACACAGAACTAGAACTCAGTAGTCCCTGTAAAACACTGTACCAACAGTAATGGCTATAGGGATCTGCAAACCAACCACTCAACGAGTCACTTAGCACCACTCAGCCAACACTGACCTGTCTGCTACCAACATGGATGTCTAAGATGAGAGGGGACCAAAACGTACACGTCACATACATTAGGCCCCACTGATGTCTAGCCCTCCAAGTTAGCCCTTCCTCCGCAGGAGGATGATGTGTCGGTCCTCCACCCAAACACATCTGGTAAACCATCATAAGACCCCATCTCAAAACATTCTTTAACTGCTATATTCTGGGCTTGGCAAATGCTCTCTCCCACTTCTGTTCTTTATAGTTCAAATGACTTTACCCTAATACCTGCATAGCTCATTCTCTAAGTGTTCTCCCCATTTTCTGTTGAAAGATTTTGTGAGGATTTTTCTTTCCTAGTTTGACTGAAATTTTTTGGATCTCACCAAATTTGTCTTTGGATGATAATATCTTTACCCGATTAATTTGCTTTCTGGCTACTTCTGACCCATCTGAATGCAATCATGTCCTTAAGGTATAGCAATAGATTGTGAGTGATGTAATTTCTTCCCTTAATGGTACACAATAACATCTGGTTTAGGTAATTTCCTTGCATGTCCCACCAGAGCTTTCAGCAAGTGTTTTTACTTCATCCTTCTCTTTCCCAATCACCAGACTCATACATCTTCCTTCATGAATTGTGGGTATTCCTCCCTGTCAGGCCATGTCCTTGAATTGCGAGACAAACATAATGGTAAATATCTGATCTCCAGTGGCTGCAGCTGCCTCTTGTTATTTGAAAAGAGAACATCTATTCAAACCACTGCAGCATCTGACATCTTCTACATGCCTACAGTTGTCATCAGCCTAAATGCTTTATTGCTTCCATTGATGCCCCTAGGGTGTGGGTGTACAATGCCACCCCATTCTAAATGAATGTAGTCATCTTTCTGCTATCTAACCAGGGCTTTCCAATTTCTGCTGCCCTAAACAGGAAATTACATAGGGGTGAACCATCTCTGTCATAAAATGCAGCCTCCTAGCGAGACTCCTACATTTCTTAAGTCTGATCTACTACATCCCAGTCAATGGCAAGCAGAGATACAAGTTTCTGCCACATCCCTTTTTTGTTGGTCTGTCTTTTTCTACCATGGATTCCAATGCCATCTGTGTCCATACTAACATTACTGGGTCCAGATATAAATAGGTGGCTGTCACATTTGCTGTAACCTTACTAACATCGCTGGTCCGTCACATACAGGAATGTCTGTCACACTTGCTGTGACCATACCAACATCATGGACCCTCACTTACAGAGATGGCTGTCAGACTTGCTATGACCATACTAACATCACTGGGCCCTCATGTACAGGGATGACTGTCACATTTACTGTGACCATAGTAACAGTACTGAACCCTCACCTACAGAGATGGCTGTCACACTTACTAGGACCATACTAACATCACTGGAGCCTCTCTTACAGGGAGTCTGTCACACTTGCTATGACCATACTAACATCACTGGGCCCTCATGTACAGGGATGACTGTCACATTTACTGTGACCATAGTAACAGTACTGAACCCTCACCTACAGAGATGGCTGTCACACTTACTAGGACCATACTAACATCACTGGAGCCTCTCTTACAGGGAGTCTGTCACACTTGCTATGACCATACTAACATCACTGGGCCCTCTCTTACAGGGATCAGCACTGTACCCTCGCCTACAAAGATGGCTGTCACACTTACTATGACCATACTAACATCACTGGGCCCTGTCTTACAGGGATGGTTATAGCACTTGCTGTGACCATATTATCAGCACTGGAACCTCTCCTACAGAGATGGCTGTCACACTTACTATAACCATATTAACATCACTGGGCCTCCGGTACAGGCATGGCTGTGACACTTGCTATGACCATATTAACATCACTGGGCTCTCACGTACAGGTATGCCTGTCACACTTAATAGGACCATAATAACATCACTAGGCCCTCCCTTAAAGGCATGGCTGTCACACTTGCTATGACCATATTAACATCACTGGGCCCTCCCTTACATGCATGGCTGTCACAAGTACTATGACCATAATAACATCAGTGGGCCTTCACGTACAGAGATGGCTGTCATACTTACTATGACCATACTAACAACACTGGGCCCGCCCTTACAGGGAGTCTGTCACACTTACTATGACCATACTAACAACACTGGGCCCTCCCTTACAGGGAGTCTGTCACACTTACTATGACCATACTAACATCACTGGGCCCTCCCTTACAGGCATGACTGTCACACTTGCTATGTCCATACTAACATCACTGGGCCTCCCTTACAGGGAGTCTGTCACACTTACTATGACTATACTAACATCACTAAGTCTCCCTTACAGGCATAGCTGTAACACTTGCTATGACCATACTAACATCAATGGGCCCTCACGTACAGGGATGGCTGTCGCACTTGCTATGCTGTACTATCTGTGCTATATGATAGGCCCTGAGGAAGGACAATGATCCACTGCTGCTTGGTATAATGATAGGTTGATCTGTAAGCTGTTTACCCCTTACAACCTCTTCTAAAAGTAAACTCACATTGTCTGGGCTCACTGGCAAGTGGTCCTTCTCACTTCTTGTTTCCAGTCTTGATCAAACCCAAAACTTTTTTCTGACTACAAATGCTTGTATTAAGCATAGCTCTCAACTAATTAGGGACAAATCTCTACACAATCAGGGACAAATCCAGAAATAATCAGGGACAAGCAGGGACTCTTTTTAAATATTAGTATTGACAGAATAAGAGAACATGAGTTAATATACATTCTGTAAAGTAAAAGAAGTCTATAACTCTAATTATTGTCATTATTTACTAATTGTTATTCACCACCTTTTCCCCAAAAGTCACCATTTATAGGAGGGATTAAGAGGGACAGGGTTAAACTTGGAGTCAAAATCAGGGACATCCCTTACTGCCCATGGGCCCTCTGATTGTGAATCCTTGTGGTGTGGCCCGCTGGTACCAGCTAATTCCTGCAGTGTCTATCACCTGCACAACTCCATGATCTCTCTCTCTCTCTTAGGGTAAAACAAAGCTTAACAATTGTATTACTGATGTGGCCTGCAACACTTCTAACCCTTTGTTAGCTCTGATTCAGAGAACTTACTCCATGCAGTTTCTGTACCATGCCCTTGTTCTTGGGTGCAGACACTCTCAAGCACAAACATGTAGTCATACATATATGCACGTGCAAACACACACACACACACACACACACACACACACACACACACACACACACACACACACACACACACACACACACACAATCTCTTCATAGAAATGCTCATACAGCTCTCTGCATTTTAACCAGCTATCTACAAAATTTGCTTGCATGAGTTTTGCATTTGTTCAGTTATTTGGGACAAAGGGGTTTCAAATATTTCTCAGGATATCAAACTAAACCTTTTTTTGCAAGTGACATGCCACTTAGGCATTGCATATCTCAAAGTTTAGGAATTTTAATTAAAAGCTGAAATAATACACCATTCAGTAACGAGAGCATAACCATAGTCTGCAGCACTCTACTGCAAATTTACTAGAACCATTGGGTGGTTGACATAATAGTGTATTTTATGTTCTCAGGCATGATTTCTTTCTCTGCCCGTTTTAACTCGTACAAAAATAAATGTAAGATTGTGCTAAGCTTTTTAAATTACAGAATACAATGAGAAATAAATAAAACATCTTTCTGAAAAGCAACAAAGGTAAACAACATATTTTGAAAGGCAGAAGTGCAAACTCAAAACAAAGGATTGACAACATTTTTCCCCTACCCAGCAGTAAAACTTAAAAAAAAAAGTTTTGCTTCTTCCCATACAGACAGCTTTCAAGGTCCTGCCACAAGATGGCATTCTTAAAACTTTTTTAAATCAATAAGAAGACAATATGCAATCCATTCTTCAAGACTATCTGACACAAATGGGAAAAGCTCTGCTGCAGAAAACAATGCCGGAGATTTAGTTCACTTTTATTACCTGAAAAAAGACCTGAAGCCACTAAGGGAAGTGATAAACTCAGAATACACAGAAAGTAAATTTCAAAAGAAAGGCTTGGAGCATATTTGTGAATACAGACTTTTGAACTGCAAAATATTCCACAGTTCTATCTCCTAAGGAGATTATGCATTAAAGACTTGCAGAAAACTCACGTTTATTTTCCTGGATAGTATAAATTTTGCCTGTTAACATGGCCAGTGGACAGGGACTTGACCTCAGATATGTTCTCGGATACATTGTGATAACATTTCTTCTGGTGTGTGATGGGCAAAGGGGTGAAAAAGGAAACAAAGATACCTGTTACGGTGGATTTGACTTGTACTTCATCCTAGACAAGTAAGTGTCATAAATGTTTTCAAACAAAGATCAAGCATCAGTTCTTACTTCACGTTTCTGCAACAGTGAAAATATGCTATTGTATGAAAAGCAGATGCTGGAGACATTGCAGCACATCCTTTGTTTACAGTTATTTGCTGGACAAACTTTATCACCTTTAATTATGGAATTATTTGGGGAGAGGGGAGATCATGTTCTTTTATTCCTTCATATTTACAAAGTTTTCTTCTTCGGTGTCTATCTTAACTTTCTTCCTTTATCTTGCCTATCATGTATCATAGTATTCTTTATTACCGACTCTTCCTGTTGTCTTTCTGGATCATTCCTTCAGTTATTCAAATAATTTCTCCTGCCCTCAGTTTACATCTGTAGGGTCTTGTCTATCCATCTGTTTAGTTTTCTAAGATTTAAATGGTCACAGAAAACAATCTGACTTTTGGAGCCAATGCCACATAACTGAACTTATTTAGTCTGAGTCACAAGAAGAGATGTCTGGAGAAACCTTTCTTGATAGCAGTTGTACTTAATGCTAGCAAAAGAGAATGACTAAATTTTAATGAAGTGATTTTTTTTGACCTTGTACTAAATATATGTATTACTTTGCTTTTGTCAAGTACTGTTACCATTTGTACTATTCTTTATAAACTCATTCTACTACAGACAGATAAATGTCAGTTACAAGAGAAATCTGTTGCAGTCTGCACTGTGTATGTGTGTGTTGGGGGGGGGGGGGTGCTAATAAAAATGTTAATGTTCTTCCAATGTTCTGAACCCTCTTGGCTTGCTTTCAGCAACTCAGCCTCATCTCCCTGCTTTTCAGTGTGTTATATACAACCACATGGATTAAATAATGGTATGACTACTGCAGATGTGTGCTCAAGTCTCTTATCTGGCAGCAGTGGGTTAGTCTGTTTTCTCGTGGCACAGCCTTTTGTTGTGTAAAATATTTCACTTTGTTATTCTAAGGGGGTTCACTTATAAAATATACTGCTCTGTTATCTAAAAGGAATACAGTGGTAGTTACTGCAAACAGCGGTGAACAGAAAGCACATCACCAAAAAAATAATCTAAGCAATTCAGAGCTAGCAAATTAAGTTCTGACTGGTATCTGTTTTGGCTTTCTTGAAAGACATTTTGTTTATTTCTCACTGTACTCTGTGCTTAAATATGATTAACACACACTTACATTGCTTTTTGTAGGGGGTACAATGGCCAGAGAAAGGAACTATATCTGAAAATACAGGATCCACTATGCAAGTCAGTCACCCTTGGGTTCTAATAGATTTGCAGTAGACTGGTTCCACTATCATTGCTGCAAAGTGCATTATTTTAGCTGGTAATTTAAATCCCTAACCTTTGGAATATGCAGTGCCTAAATGGCATGCCACATGTAAAAAAAAAAAAAAAAAGGTTTAGTTTGATATTCTGATAAAAGAAATTTGAGACCCCCTTGTTCCACATACTTGAAAAGATGCCCAGCTGCTGCAATGTAAATGTTGCAATAGTTGCACTTGTAGACGTCTTGTTAAAACAAAGGGGAGCACTATGAGGATTTTCAGGAACAAACTGTAGGCGAGTGTGTGAGTGTGTGTCTTGTCTCTGTGCCTTTCTGTCTATCTTTTTCCAAGAACCCTACCTGATGCTGGGATCAGCTGCACTGAAACACTGGGCACGGAGAGGAAAACATTTTACTGGGCTGCTATTCCATTAGTTACCTGCAGGGCTCCTTGAGAAGAAAATTGTTCAACTTATAAACTGAGCAACTTTTTAAAAAATATATTTTAGTAGCAACCATAGCTCTCAAGCTCTTCGCACAAAAAATCTGGACAAAGACAAAAATAATGGGGGGACAAAGCCTCAAAAATGGACAAATTTTAAATATTTCTCTTATAAACTTAAAAAAGTTGCTAATGTAAACAGCCTTGTGTTACCATCTATGTTCTGAAGGATATGAAGTTTGAAACTCAAATGTCTGTCATTATTTAGTGAATTCAGTCCCTTAGTGATTTGCGACAAAAATCCAGAAAAACACAAATTTTATGAGAAACAGAGCCAAAATAAGAGACAAAAATCAGGATATTCTGCAGGAAATCTGGACAGTTGAGAGGTACAGCACAGACAAAGGTAAACAATCATGTGGGTTTAATTTGCTTCTGTTTTAATTTCTTTTTTAGTTTGGCCAAACAGTTACTTTCCTGGAGTTGAAAGTCAGTTGAAACTAAAGTCAGTGTTCCAGGTGATCGGTCTTATGAGGTTGTTGGCTTTTTCATCTTGGTATTATGAAAGTCGGGTAAGTAGGATTTGGGGTTTGTGAAGTAGACCCATGTATATGTAGATTATATATATATATATATATATATATATATATATATATATATATATATATACACACAAATACACACACATTTTATGTACATGTATGTACATACACAGTTCAATGCATATAAAATGCAAGTGTGTCTGTGTTTTACATTATATATATATATATATATATATATATATATATATATATATATATATATAGTGTATATACATTATTTATATATAGTGCCTGCAAGTATCTATCTATCTATCTATAAATATATATATATATATATATATATATATATATATATATATATATATATATATATATGTATTGTGATTGTGTTTTTGTTTGCATTGACACTTACACACACACACATTGACACATATGCATGTTACTTAAACTTTTTTGTCAAACTCAAATTAATCAAAGCTCAGTTTGATAAAAGGGATTAAGAAAAAGGGTTGTCTTTATTGAAAACTACACTCACTTGGTGGTGGATTGTTTTGTTTGCTTGTGTGTAGACATGTTACAGAACTGTAGACTGTTGTACTACTCTTTCTTTCTTTCTTAGCTATTGTCTGGTAACACATTCTAGACTACATAGTGACTGCTGGAAAGGTATAACTCTCCTTTTGTCCAGAGATTTTGGAGTCAGTCATATGATTGTTGTGTTATAGGAGGCACAGCCCAATAAATGCAGATGTGTGGAATAGGATTTGTGACATTCAAATGAAAATAGCAATTCACAAATAGTAAAACCAGAAAGGCTGAATTGCAAAACATCAGACTGAAAAAACAGGTAACACGTCTTTTTTTGGGGGGGGGTCTCCCTGCTCCCCCATCTGGGGGGGGGTGACACCCCCATGGCTCCTGTTAGTTGTATACACTAATTCTGAGATTGCACTTCAGCAGGGAAAGGATACTTTCTTTGATCCCTCGATGTTCCACAGTCTCACACAGATGTTGATTGTTTTTAATACACTGGAGTTTTGCCATTCAACCTTTCCAGTTTGACTATTTGTAAACCACTGTTTTGAGATTTCACTCAAGTGTCATGATCCCATGGAATGTGTACACACAGAAATATGGTACACTTTCCTACTGTAACATTTTTTTATACATTAATTGAATTTCACATTCAATATCTCAGAAAAAAATAGAACTCAAATTCATTGATGTTTTAAATTAATATAAGTTCTTTACTACCATTATAAATCCTCAAGTGTCCTGTACTCTGCTTGCCTCCTGGCCTGTGGTACATTGTGGAAACTGTAATTAGCAAAGTTTAAGAAAAAAAGAGTTATATGCAAGTGCTTTGTTTTAGGTAGGTGTACAGCAGCATTCTCCACCAAAGCTCTGACACTGAGATGCCACAGGGACATAAAAATCTGCAGTATGAAGTTAAGACATTTGAATAAAATATACACACACACACATATATAAATATATATATATATATATATATATATATATATATATATATATATATATATATATATATATGTGTGTGTGTGTGGGTGTCAATTATCAGTTTGGGTGGTTATTAAAATTTTCTGATACGTACAAGATGTTAACATGCCTTGAATATGCATTAACTTTAATGCATTAACTTTAAATATTATCACTTGACTGCTGTTTCCCATCTGCATAACCTACTTTTTATTTATAGCACATAAGAGTTTGGTATGTGAAGGAATACAGGCTTTGTGCAATATAACTGTATATGGAGTTAAGCCTGGTTATGAACCCCAAAATTACATTTTTCAGCCTTTGGATGGGATCTATGAAGAAACAGCAAGGGTGGTTAAATAGCACTGTTACCCCACAGATAATCTGCATTAATGGTAATATCAAGTTGTATGTAAAAGTAACATGTTATGCACCATACAGCTCAGTACAGTATACATTAACCAAAGAGAGAGTCCATTAGCATCTCAGAGAAACATGCTGCTACATATGTGGGCATAAACTATACAATAAACAATTAACTCTTAAGTGCAACAAAATGTTAATTAGTTAATAAATAAATCACTAAATATATAAATAAATAAATAAATAGTAAAGAAGTGCTAACAATGTGCCCTAGATGAAATATATGGTAATAAACGCATAAATAAATATATGCAGGAAAGCACAATGTCTAAAACATATATTCCAGAGGGCTGTACACTGTAAAACACAATTCATCAAGATGCTGTAAGATGAGGAGATAGAATATGGTGGCTAGCTGAAGCAAAATGCCAGTGGGTAAAACAAACAAGAAATAAACAATACACCATATACCATAAGAAGGCTGGTAACAGTATCAGGTTATTAGTATGAGATAAAAATGAAAGAGATCTGCATTAAGACAATGTTTCCATATGGCCATGCACAGTAAGAGAGAATATACAATAATGAGAGAATGAATAAATATAGAAAGTCTGAGGCCAAAATGGATAGGTGCAGATGTATAGTGGTATTGTAAAGTGGGTGCATTATAGCATATGCAGAGGCATGGCTGTGTGTAGGTAGAACACATAGGTTGCCATTGCTAGATGTCTGTGGCAGCACGGTGAAAAGTGCCATATTAGACCACAACGCACTCTGTGGAATGGTGTAATGCTGACATGTGGACTGCACAAATTTAAACATAATGTACACACAGCCCATTTCAGTACTCTTGCTAACAGATATAAACAGGGGAACATGTGCAGATCAGCACAATATGCATTAAACTCCCCATGAATGCCAAAGAATACCTCTCAACTTTACAGATTTTTGCCTCATTTTTTTTTTGGACCATTTTTCATAAAAGTGGTTTTCTGGCAAGTTATTGCCAAGTCATTAAAGACTGAAGACAGAAAATAACAACAGACATTTCAGTTTCAGATTTCATACCCTTCAGAAGTTTCATGCTAAACCAAAACCTGTTATTCTATCAACTTCCTAAGTTTGTAAGATCAATGTTTAAAAAAATATCCCTATTTTTGGGCCTTTGTCCCACCATTATTTATGGCTTTGTCCAGATTTCTTGCTCTAAGAGGTGGAGAGATATGCAGAAGGTTGTACTGCAACAGAAATCACACTAGGCACCATATCCCTAACTGAAAAGTGCAGATGTCATGGTCTGAAACAGCAAAGTGCAAATGCTGTGCTTCTGACAGAATATACGTGTATCTAGACATGCATGCAGTGAAACACATAAAAAGCATGCAAAGTAGAAGAGAGAAGCTGGAAGACAGGAGAAGGAACAAGGTCTCAATGCAATGGAAACGTCATAGTGATAGTTCAAGTTGAAACAAGAGGAATCTACTAAAAGCAAGCAGAAGAAACATGCCCAGATGACAAATAGTAGAGCATGTATCACTGGAAAGCATATCTGTAGGCTTAGTACCTTTTTAAATTTTCTGCAGAAGCAACAAAGACAAGAATCTAATCCATAAGAAAGAATGGCTGGTTGGGCAGATAAGATGGTAGACATGAAAGCACTGAATACATACAGAGTGAAATCACAAGGCAGCAGAGATGATGTAGGTGAGTGTCATACCACGTGATCGTCTCTTCTCTTTGCTTTGGTCTCACTACTGAATACCCTTTAGTCCACCACCTGAAGACTGATGAGCTTGCCATGTGCTGTTCCATTTGTGTCAATGGAATTCATATTTAGGTGTTCTTAAAGAGCTGAAAAAATATAGTAGCCACATAGTAGAGTCTGTGTATGTTTTCTCTCTGGGATGGGAGTAAGTCGGGCAGCACTTTCTCTGTTCCCCAATTCAGAGCACTAGCAACATCAGCAATGCATTCTACAGCCTGTAGAAATTGTCCATCTTTAAAACTCATCACCAAGGGACATATTTTCTTCCCAAGTCTGTAGAACAGCAACCATATTCTCCTCCCCCTTTGACTTGGGCAGCATCTGCCATTCTCTCCCTGGCATCATGTGGTACAGGTGGAGTCATCGAATGCTACTCAACTTTCCAGATATCATCTGGTGCAGGTGGTATAGCTGAATGCTATCCATCTCCTCCTGGTATCACTAGGTAGAGATGGAGTCACTGAATGTTGCTCAACTTACCAGCTATCATGTGGTCCAGGTGGTATAGTTGAATGCTACCTGTCTCCTCCTGGCATTATCGGATACAGGTGGCATGGCTGAACACTCTTCATATCCCCTCCGGCATCATTGGGTACAGGTTGTATGGCTGAATACTCGTCATGTCCCCCTGGCATCAGTAGGTACAGGTGGTATGGCTGAATACTCCTCATATCCTTTCCAGCATCATTGGGTACAGGTAGTATGGCTGAATACTCATTATACCCCCCCGGCATCATATGATACAGGTGGTATGGCTGAATACTCCTCATGCCCCCCCCCCGGGCATCATTGGGTCAGGTGGTATGGCTAAATACTCCTCATATCCTCCTCCGGGAATCATCGGATACAGGTGGTATGGCTGAATACTCCTCATGTCCTTCCCTGGCATCATTGGATACAGGTGGTGTGGCTGAATATTTTACATAGCCCCCCGAGTATTATCAGGTACAGGTGGTATGGATGAATACTCATGTACCCCCTGGCATCATTGAATACAGGAAATATGACAAAATTCTCCTAATATCCCCCTCAGCATCCTCTGGTACAGGTGGTATGACTGAATACTCCTTATATCCTCCTGGCATCATTACAAGAGTGAATACTGTCATCCCCTCTGCATCATCAGGTACAGGTGGTATGGCTAAATACTCCTCATGTCCCCCTGGCATCATCTAGTACAGATGGTATGGGTGAGTACTCCTCATGTCTACCTAGCATCATCAGGTACAGGTGGTATGGATCAATACTCCTTGTGTCCCCTTGACAGCATCGGGTACAGGTGGTATGGCTGAATACGCCTCATTCCCCCTGTCATCATCAGTTACAGGTGGTATGAGTCAGTACTCCTTGTGTCCTCCCCCCAGCATCACCGGATACAGGTGGTGTGGCTGAATATTCCTCATGCCCCCCCCCAGCATCAGTGGGTACAGGTGGTATGACTGAATATTCCACACGTCCCCCTGGCATCATCTAATATGTGTGATATGGCTGTATCATATGTAACATAATTGCTTACTACTGAGTGGTCAATGAGGCCATGTATTTTGTGTGTCATGCTATGTGAGATGCTTCCTATAGGCAGGA
This sequence comes from Protopterus annectens, assembly GCF_019279795.1. Lineage (NCBI taxonomy): Eukaryota > Metazoa > Chordata > Ceratodontiformes > Protopteridae > Protopterus > Protopterus annectens. The sequence continues at coordinate 482,621,420 of NC_056743.1, read as the reverse complement.
TATCCAGCATAAAACCACAAAATGCACACATACATGCCCCAATGTGCTATACTGTGCAGAAAGCAGCGTAAGAATGGTTAACTGTCCAGCAGTACCCTGATCCTTGACTTTCTGGTGATGTGGTCACATCAATGGCCTGATTAAAGACAACACGAGACAGACAGTAATTTGAGGAACAATCTACTAACTTTACTGGATTGGCAGTGCGGCTGCAAACCTCACTAGTCAGTCTGGCATCCTCCAGCTGGCTGAGTATATCACTGTTTAAGACTTCCAAGTGGTGCCCATATCACAGCAAAACACACAAGGTTGCTTCTGCTACTGCTCAAGATATTATAGTTGATATGCCTATTGCAAGACATACTATACATTATTTGTGTATGCTGTTTCCAGAACTGTTACACTAGCAAAACACAAGCAGGCAATATGTAAGCATCTTTTTTCTGCAGTTGTCCCTACTTTCATTTCTGTAAGGGAGATTATGGCATCTTATGGTATTTTTTGTGGCAATAGACATGTATCCATGCAGGCATGCATGGGCAGCAAACTATTTATCGCCTACTGCAATCCTTGTAGGCCTGACAGCCAGTGTTTACATGCTTCAATCCAGGGATTTGATGATCACTGAATAGTTTGTGCAGTAGGTGTCCTGATGCGCACCCACTCTTCTGTTTTAAATGCTCTTTTTCTGCAACTGGTACTGGGTGCCCAGTGTACCAGTTGCCTCCATGTCAGTTTTTCATGCATCAAGTCATGCAGCGTGGCACAAGTATTTGACCTTGTCTTTACACTAGAGAATGTCTCAGGCACAGATGTAACTCAAAGACCACCCAAAGGAAGACCCTTAAATCCTTGTTTTATATCACACAATGTACTTTAATCTATAGTAACAGCATCTAAAGCAGTGGTGGATGCAGAAAAGGCAGATGTGTGTACCTCTTCATTTTAACAGTAAAGTCAAGTTGCCTGGAGTGCATAAGGGGGGGGGGGGTTATTTGATATACACACACAAATGATTTATCAGACCAGGTGTACCCCGTTTTGTACATTTCTAGGTCTGCCATCTCCAAGATGATTATTTATTCTGTGCTACTTTTGATGCATGGTTTACATTTCTGGATGTTGCCTCATTTTCAAGCACTCAATGCAAAAGAGGTATGAAGGCAGCTAAACCTGGCCTACTCATGAAACCCATGACTGTATTTAACTGGGCCTCGTCAAGCATGTTCTTTAAATGTTTTTTGAGATGGTGGAGTGGTGATGCCATGTAGGCCTTTAGAGAATAAAACCATCTCATGTCCAATGGAACATTACTCATACATATACTTATATGCACATACATACACACACATGTACAAGTACACACACATATGTATATACATATATATGTACTGGGTTGTCTTGGTTACTTGTTTTACAAATCCCATTAGATAGTATCCTCTATATTGCTGCTAGTCCATCCTTTATGCCTGTGACCATTTCCATCAGCTAACACTATAGCTAATGTCCTTTGGGTAAAATCTAAAAGCTTGGCTCAGTTCACTCTTGTATGACATTCAGAGTGCTTGACAACAAACATTCAGCACGATGCATTCTGTGCCGTACATACGCTGTCAGCTGATGGAGTGATTCTCCTTCCTGTCGACTCAATTCATTCCCTGCTGCCTTGGTGGGGCTGTCATGCTAATGTGGCTCTGGTATACAATATCTACTACAGTTAGCATACCTGGGACATATGAAATGTCTGCATGGTAATATGGTGTTCATGGTGATACTCAGTGTTTACGTATAATCTGCTCCAGGTAGGTGACGTCGGTATCCATTATCCTGGATGCTCACAACTGTAAGATGTCCACGATATCCTTGACAAGATATTGAAATGCATAGAAACTTAGGCAGTGGTGGATGCAGAAAAGGCAGATGTGTGTAACGGACAGATGTACTGACAGAAAGTACTCTTACTAGCCCAGGCTGCCATGGAGTAAACGTTGTATATCAAACTTATATATTTTATGCCATGTTATAAACTGGAAACTACCCTAGTAAACTTAGGCATATTTGCATCTGGTGGGTTGGCCACATAACTTGGTGGTCAATTTTGAGTAACCTCATTCCACAAACAATGCATATAACAAATATGTCAGTGCAGCACTAATCAGAAAAATTATAATCAGCTGGGCAACAAAGCTCTGCCTTGCATGGCTTCTAATATTGTATTGACATGGGCCACATTGTTTCTTTGCTAGTCCTACAGTGGTGAATGCCATGTTGTCCATCTCACCATATACAGCCAAGTGCCCAGCAGATTTTTGGGGAGTGCTACATTGTTTGCATGCCATTCACTATGTCAGTTTATATTCCTTTAAACTGAGCTAAGGCTATGCTAATTGGCAAGGTAACATTCCTCATTTGTAGTACTCTTACTAGCTCAGGCTGCCATGGAGTAAGTGCTGTATATCAAACTTATATATTTCATGCCATTTTATAAACTGGAAACTACCCTAGAAAGACTATTCCCTCCTCTAACCAAGAAGTTCCTACATTTGACTTTTGCCCCTTATGGACACAGGTTATCGATTGGCTTGTGCAGATACTCCCTCTGATCTTCCAGTCAAGGTGGTCTCAGTCTAGAAAGACCTAGTTTTGTTTTAGGACTAGGAGAAAAGAAACAAGTCTTGGCAAGTAGGAACTGACTTCCTACTGGAAAATGTAACAAGATCAACTATGCAACATTTACAACTCAGTCACTGGAATATCGTAGATATGGCTATGACTGAGTACCTGTTTTAAGGAAAATGGCTAATTATAGCAAACTAAGACATCTAGGCATCCTGTATGACAAACCTTTGCTAATTCTCTGCAAGTATAAGATTATCCTTGTAAAGGCTGGACTATGCTCAGCATTTACTACTAATTGCATCCATTTAGTATGGGACAGTATGTTATTATAGGGAACTTCTTTGTACAGGAATCAAATAAGAAAATGTTTAAAGAAACAATACTTTATGTCATATTATGCAACACTGGACATGGTCTTCACAGTGAAACTATAATATTTTTATATATGTAACCTTTATCTTCTGTCTGCTTTGCTTGAAACTATCTGTAACCAATCATTCTTTGAATGTTTATTTACTCTCTGTTATATTTCTTTTGTTTGCAAATGTTTTACCTTTGGCTTGGGTCATAGTTGAAAAGAGTACACTGTGTAGCCCTCCTAAGTGCTATACAAATTAATTAATTAAGGTCTTACAAATATTAACTATTCTTTGAGTGTTTACTTCTCTGGATTTTTATTTTGATAGTTCAGCAAAGCACATCTCCCTGATTTATGTTTTGTGAAATGTTGCATATCAAATAAAAGTATATAATAAAAACATTTAGTGAAAACATCAGTAAATAAGCTGGCAAAAAACTAAAGTACATTCTATGGTAGCAAAGGCCCCCACACCCTTCATGGAATGAGAGATCCACCAACCACATACACTATAATCCGCAGCTAATTATGATCAATTCCAGAGTCACTGCATTTCACAGAAAAGTTAAGTCCCCTTTTGCTGAATGCTGTTTCATTTGATTTTATTCATGGAACTAAAATTCAGTGAAACTTATAAGTGAATATTCTGTATTGAGTAGATATTTATTGCTCAAAGTAAACCATAAAATGACATCAGTATCACATAATATATTTTCCTTCAAGTGAATGAATCATGATGAACAGAAATGAGGCTGGAATTTTGGTAACACTTTTCAGCTGATTATCCAAAACTGACAGAATGTAATTTGGCAGAAGAATAACCATTAGGTGGATTCTAAAACTTTCTCGAAAGCTAAAAAAGCAGCGTAGCCAGAATCTTTTCCAAGATAATCCCCACAGTACATCTCGTTCCAGTGACTTAATATTTATCAGGGAAATACTGGTGGAGATGACGGTCAAACATAGTGGATGCTTTTCATGACACAGTGACTGAGACAATGATCTAAGTACCAATATAACATGCTGCAGTTATGGGTTTGTCTCCCACTACCTCCACTTGCATGCTTTGTAATTCTGAACAAGTCACTAAACCAATTTAAAGCTTCTCGGTGCAATGTGAAAACTGGGATTACTGTACCTTGGCTGGTTAAGCAATCATTGAATGAAAAATAAACTGTAGTGGTGTCAGAAGAGATGATCACATCTCGTAATAGGTGTGTGTCTTCATTGAGAGTATAGCTGAAGTAAGGATAACCTTACTGAACTGAACAGCCAAGCAGTTTCACTAACTGATCTGCATTGTAAAAAACATTTAGTGAAAGCATTTGCTAGACTACAACAATGACAAAAAAGCTGTCACATCTGCATTCAAATGCATTTTTACTTTGACACTTATTGTCTTACGTGTCATTAACACAGAGGAGTTGGTGCAGATGCATGAAAACAAAAATACTGAAAAGTACTTCTTTAGCAAAATGATAGCTCAATTGTTTCTTTTAAATGAGCACAGAAAACAAATGCTGGCACAAAATGGGATATTAAAATCAACATAAGCAATGCAGAGGCCTACTTGGACTTTTTAAATAGCTGAAATATTACACTTCATAGTATCGAACTGTTTTCCATTTCATGGGATGGTGGAAAGGAACAGTGAATATAATTTGCAGTCAGTGGATGAAACCCACCACACAACACTAAAATATTTAATAGATATGTATGTATCTATTGAAGTCAATAGAAACTCCAGTAGATCAACAGCCAGTAAAAGAAGACTGACAAAATATTGACAGTTCCCCAAATGTGCTGATAATTAAACATGCCAACTTCAAGATCACATAATTCCTGGGAAAAAAAGGCATACTATATATACCAATGCCATTATTATGTCAGTCTCAAACTTCAGTCAATCAGCTTTCCTGTTAAGAAGGCAAGCAAGCTGCTGGTAACTTTTTTATAAGATGACTGATTCAGCCAGATCCACATCTAGAATTAGATCTAGCTCTTTCTATCTATGGATCTAGTGGGAATAAATATATATATATATATATATATATATATATATATATATATATATATATATATATATATATATATATATAGATAGATAGATATAGAGGGGTCCCCTTCAAAACATCTAAAACCCATAGCATCTAATTTCATAACATTGAGATCAGAACATCTAAAACCCAAAACATCATAATATCTAGCAATACAGATCACAAGAAAATAACATCCCCTCCACATATAATGACACCAAGCTACCAAACACACTTTTTACTACATTTCTGCAGGGCGGCTTGATACAGTGGGGTTAGGAAATTAACTTTTTCCCACAGTAGTGTGATCTTGGAGTTGGTATATTTAATTTACGGGGGGTGTGGTGGGTGCAGGGGGGCTTTCCCCCCTGCAGAAATGTAGTAAAAAGTGTGTCTGGTAGTTTGGTGTCGTTATATGTGGAGGGGATATTTTCTTGTGATCTGTAGTGCTAGATGTTATGAAATTCAATGTTATGGGTTTTAGGTGTTTTGGGTTTTAGATGTTCTGGTCTCAATGTTATGAAATTAGATGTTATGGGTTTTAGATGTTTTGAAGTAGACCTATATATATATCTATCTAGCTATCTATCTATCTATATGTATATATATATATATATATATATATATATATATATATATATATATATATATATATATATATATATGTATTGATGTGTGTGTGTGGATCATATGGAAGTAGCTGATTTGCCATTATGTTGATGTGCTTAACATCAACAGCATAACACAGAATTGGAAAATGTTGAATCTACTGCTCATGCTTTCAACTAACTCCACACAGCATTAATGCAGAAAAAACAGTAGTTTGTGTGGAGGAAGCACCTCCCACCATCCATCCATCCATCCATCCATCCATCTAAAGCCCCCTTTTTCCAGGTTTTGCATATGGGGTCAGGGTGTCACTTCAACAGTGACAATCATCTAGAGCAGAGATTTACACCCTGCACCACCCACACCTCCTAATATGATATATACTAAATTTGAGATTGCACAACCCCTAGGGAATGGGGCAAGTTCCCCTCCCAAGGGATTTTACTTTATTGCACTGCTGTCAATCAAAGGGGTTGACAATACATCGGTCAATCTAAGCACTGACTGAGTAGAAACTATATATAGATGTATATCTATATCTATCTATATATAATATATATATTTATATATATGTATGTATATGTGTGTGTGTGTGTGTGTGTGTGTGTGTGTGTGTGTGTGTGTTTGCATGGCTTTCCTCTGGCTGCTTCTTTTTCCTCCCACATTACAAAGACATGCAGTAGGTGGATTGGATATTCTAAACTGGCCATAGGTGTGAGTGTGCATGCAAGTGTGTGGTATGAAAGAACCAGCAGCAGGGCTAGCCACCAGGGGATGTGCAACTTATCTCTAGATGATTGTCACTGGTGAGGTGATACCCTGATCCTATGTGCAAAAATGAAAAAAGGGGTGATGGATGGATAAAGAGATGTTTACATGCACACACACACACACACACACACACACACACACACACACACACACACACACACACAGAGTGCATGGAGGACCCAAAAATGTGGTGCACGTAAAAAAAAAAGTAATATGAGAAAAATACAGACTAAACTGAACAGACAAAGTAACAGAGAAGGTTTCACTCATATGGAAGCCTCTTCAATGCTTATAAGTGTACATTTCCTCTAACTTTTTGTACTCATCAAAATCATGTGACAAGAGAGTTCATATGACAAGAATGTAAATAACATATTTACAGTTCATAACACATAGAGTGTTGAAAATCAACCCACTGATCCAGAAGGAACACCACTGCTTGTGATAAATGTCATTGTAAAAAAGTCCTGTTTTTGGAGTGCATTGCTTTGTAATTCAGAAACAAGTTACCCACAATGATAAAAGACCTCATTACTGGCTAACATGCATCTGTCTAAATTGCCCTTAAATACCATGAGTGCAGAGTAATACTTTCTGCGATAGTTAATCATGGCGACAGCACGTCATGTTCACAAATACTAACACAGACACACACACACATGCACGCATACACACAACACCACACACACCCATACCTGTCCCTGTATTGTCAGAACATCCTCAATGTTCATTCCCCCATAAATCACATATAATTTCAGTTAGTCATTAAAGTCAGATATTAGAGTTTCACACTTCATATCCCTTCAATAAATCCATGTTAGACTAGCAACTTTATAAGTTTGTAGAAGGCATAATTAAAATCATTCCCATGATTTTATCCTGTGTTGTCCTACAAGAATGAGTGATATGCCTGCTGTTCCCTGCCCCTCTTTCTCATTTATCATGAACTGTTGCAGGCATGGAATAATGTCCAGAATCCTCAATATATGTTTAAAAAACTCATACTGCGTTAACTTATAAGATAGTGCAGCAATTTAGGGCCGTGATTTACTGTGGCAATGGTGCAGACCTGAAATCCTTTTTAACCCTCTACCCTTTGTCGTTGTACTTTTTTTTTTTTTTTTAATTATTTTTTTACATGGTATCCCAAGTATCTAGTGGTGGTGGTGGTGGTGAAGAAAATGAATGTCCTCCAAGAGAGGTATGAGGGTAGAGAGGGTACAAGGTTGGAATCCCTTTTATAGCCTTTAAGTCATGCTATGTAATAATATTCCTACTGTCTAGAGGTTTCCTGCTTCATGTTTTTTTTTAATTAAGACTTGTTAAGCCATGCTATATAGAAAATCACTAGTGTCTAGTATTTCCACCCCTCCCCATTATGTGTAAGTGTGATTATGGCATAAGACATTATCCTTGGTGTCTAGTATATGCTTCTATCCCCATTATGGCAGGAGAAGTTATCCCTGGTGCCTATTGTTACTCTCAACCCACATAGTTATGGTAATCACCAATGGCTAGTGTTCCCTCTGACCCAATGCTGCAGGCTTTGCTCTTTAGTCTAGGGGTGTGTAGAGGTTTGACTGCCACCCCAACCCACCAGTCTACACACACACACACACACACACACACACACACACACACACACACACACACACACACACACACACACACCTACCAAAACTGCCACCCAAATAATCACCCTGTAGCCACTGCTCAGGCAGACACCCATTCACACACACACACTCACATATGTAGCCCCTCTCACTCTCACACACACAGACGGATCATGATCAACTGGAGCCCTAGGCAGGGTAATGGACCAGGGGCCCCCACCCACAACACAGCCCTTCCAGTGTCCTATTACTTGGCCATCTCTCACCAATTACTATTTTATTCTTTACTTTTACTATTATCACAGAGATTTGAATTTGATTTAAATGTATTTCAAATCTGAGACCACAAACACAAAAACAAAAGGGTCACTCATTGAAAACAGACTTAACATGAGCAACAGTACATTTATCTTCCTTTAAAACTCACATTCATTGAAAATGCTTCTGCCAAGTGATGGATTAAGTATGCCTTGGGCACCGGCATATTTCAAACCATGGGTTACCCCTGCACAGATTTTTAGGACCATGCATAAATGCATATGTTCTTTGATTCACCTTCTTGATTGCTTTAAACTGTATTTCTTGTTTAATACAGCAACATTTGTTAGTGTGTTTTAAATTTGTAGGTTTCAATATTTTTTCAGTAAGCAGTGAAACAATGTATGAACCATTAATGACAAAAGTACCCATTTCAGAACATTTTAACCATAAAAGGCTACTCTAAATACTGTCATTATACTCCACCAATACCAGTACTCAACAAATACTACCACTTTAATGACCATGTTCGCATTATATGTGTGATTGTGATGGCCACAGTAAATTATTCTAATTTGCTTTACACAAATACACACTAGTCCTGCAAAGACTGACTAATGATGTTTTTAACTTTCATCAGCTCAGCTGGGTCAATGAGTTTTATCCACAGATATCCCCCAAATGCAGCAATTATAGCTTCATTGTTAACTGCATCCTTCTCAGATGTCTGTGTTAAAACAAAATAATGATAACCAAAATCACATATCATGCAGTAGCCAAAGTACTCTAACTTAATTCTCACACATACACACACAAACACACACATGCGTGCACGCTCATGGATTCACTTCATAATCTCGAGATACTGAAATCTCGAATTTCAGTATCTCGAGACCATGAAGCCGAAAATCCATTAACTGGAAACCCCAGAAGCGCTAAACTTAAAATCGCAACTTCTACACTAAACATACCATAGACACAAACACAAACATACACTTCCCTTCACATACACAAACACCTACCATACATACAAGCAGGGGGGAAAGCCACACTGCACCTCCCCCTACTTAAATATACTAACTCAGAGATCGCACTACACAGACAAACACACAAAAACACCACCACACAAGCTACATTCCCCTCGCACACACACATCACACTAACAAAACACACAGACACACACTACAGCCCCTACCAAAAAACCCATAAAACACAAACACTTACCTACATCTCCAACCACCCACTCACACACCACAACACCAGAACCGCTAATTCAAAATCTCTGAACTTCGAGATTTTTAATTTCGCGCCTCTAGGGTTTCGGTATTCTGCACTTTCGCCCCTCTGGTCTCAGGCTACTGAAATTCAGGATTTCAGTAGTTCGAGATTCTGAAGGGAACCCCTGCTCACACATGTGCAATAGTGCTGCAAAGATAGATTAAATACAGTATAAAAATGACCAGATGTTAAAAGCATAAGGCACTTTCTTTCACAGACAACCCTAAAGCTTCACCAGCAGTTTTAACCACATTGACTGGGTACACTCATTATTGTTATGAAGCAATGCATTTTGTGTACTTCATTGTTTTGGATGCACTACATGAAACTGTATAAAGACCACTGGTATCATACTTTAAGGTCCAGGCATGTGCAGCACAGTTTAAACTGAAATGTATTTATAAGAGCATGAGAAATATTAGCCACCTAATAACATATGCTAAGTCAATACGCACAATCTCTACAGAAGTAAAAGTCATGTGGATAATTCCACATTAAAGAGAACTGTTTCTAATGCAGAAGCTGCTGCTGGTAAACAACTTTGTGCATTTCATTGCTTCATCTACAAATGCAGTGACTGCTGCTCCTGAAGAATAAATCATGCTGTATTGAAAAATGGTGTGCTGGTGATATTGCCATAACATGTCATAAATTAGATCAGATATGCAATAGGAAATGGCTGGGAAACAACAACAGGTTTATAGTTTCTAGGCATGCAAGCCTGGAGACCATTAAGGAGCCTAACTCAAATTTCCAATTGATCAGAAGGACTGTTTGATTAACTGAGTTGGTCAGTATCACACAGTAGGTAAACGAAGGTGGAAAGATTCAAACTCTGTACCCCTTGTCACAGAAGTACCTCATTAACATGTTGGAACTTTAGTCTTCTGCATAAACTGCTATGCTAACAATTAAGTAAATTGAGACATTCTTTACAAATCCAGTCTTGAAGGGAAGACTGTATCAGAGCAATATGCAAGAATGACTACACAGTGGATACTAAAGATCAGACAGCTCTGAACAGCACTCCAAATAAAGTAGACTATATGGCATGGCAATTTTGTCAACCCCTTTGCAGGTATTCGTGGCTTTAAAAAAGGTACTGCAAAATGTATTACTACATGTTTATATTACACAGCCCCAGAGCTTTCAATAAATTAATTCATTCTGTAGTGCAATGAATAAAACAAAACAAAGACAATATAAATACTGTAGCAGTTTTTGTTCAGCAACCCACAAGTCATACAAAATTAATAAATATTACTGTATAAAGCATACTTGTGTTGGGGGAGGGGACTTACACACCTACAGGACACATAAATCTAATTCTAGGCCTTCTCATTTGTTCTTTGACAACAACAATTGCTATGGACTCTGATATCTCTCACCACAGACCTGACTGACTTGAATGGCTAATAATGATGTAGTATTGCAGCATATGTCTCAGCAGAGCGAGATCATGGACAAATGTGGTCCTATGCTAAGTAGTGAATCAGGTCCATGCCAGCCATACCAATATCCCATTACTTGGCTGTCTCTTCCCATTTACCTTAAACAATGTTCAAACCTGTCAGTGTACATACTATTTTCTTGTTTACTTGTTTTTTGCAATTATCACAGACATTTGGATTTTATTTAAAAAAGTTATATCAAATTTTACAGAAAAAACACTGACAGACATTTTCTAAACACAGCAAAACACTCTCACATTGAAAACAGCATGAGAAACAGTAAACTTTTTTGCCTTAGAACTCCAATTTAGTGAAAATGTATGTAGCAACCCATTAAACTACAAGAGACATGCTGGAATTCTTACTCAAACAGCATATAGTTAAGTACTAATTAGGAAACACGTGAAGTCTGGTGTCTTTCTATTTACTAGATAGATAGATTGTATTTCAAGTGACATTTCTTACTCTTCACTGTTTTATGAATATTTTTCTTCTATGCTTTTTCAAAAACTTAGAAAATGGATGTAAAATAATCCATTAGAGACAAGCCCAAGTTTATGCTAGGAGTCTAAATCAGAAACTACACTCAATGGAAGCACTCCTTAACTTGGAAGATGTCGATGTCTGTGCAGTCACAGAGACGTGATTTAAGGATGCAGAGAGCACCTTGGCCATGCAAAGCTACAATGCCTTCCATACATTCAGACCTCAAAACAAGCATGATAAAAACAAAGATGGAGGTATATCCATCTTCATTAAAGATAAATACACCATCAAGACTGGTCAAACAGTACGACTCCCTAGAGCTACTCCAAGTCCAACTAACAGTAGGTGAAACCCCCTTCCATATTATTGTTAACTCTAGGTCCTCCACCATGATCCACAAGAACCACTCCGCCTACCTGGACCTACTTGGGTCACTCACTATAAAGCCAAACACCTTGGTCATGGGTGATTTCAACTATCCTTCCATTGATTGGGAGTGATATATGAGTACAAACACATTCGCCCTAAGGTTCCTGAACAAATGCTCTGGAACAGATAGTCTGCACCCTCACAAGGGGCTCAAATGTCCTAGACTTAGTACTCACCAACATACAGGATCTCTGCATACCCCCTCTGTGTTGCCCTGCCTGGTAAGGTCTTATTATAAATCAGTCTTGTTCGAAGTAACGATCATACCTGACACCCCCCCCCCATCAAGAGCAAAAAGGATGATAAATTTCTGCAAAGCAGCTATAGCTTCCTAAGTGATGGCATAAATAGTTTCAAACCCACTGCTACCACTGTCAACAACAACTGTTACACAGAGGTGTACACAAATGTTCGTTATAAACACCTATACAAATGTATAGACTCGGCCGTACCTGAATGGATCAAAACAAGGCCCTCACAAAAAAACAAGCCACCCTGGTGGACATCAAGCATAAAAAGGTTATACAACAAGAGGAAGAAACTAATGTCTAAGAACAAGAGGGAACTGACTCAGCAGAGGAAAGACACCATCCATAGCTTGAACAAGCAAATTAGATATCTTTTAAAGTCCTCTAAAGCCAATTCCTTAGCTAAACTAGCATCCCTAGCTAAGGATAATCACAAGGCATTATTTAGCTATATCAGAAATCTAAAAGGGAAGGCCCAGCTTTGTGCTGAGTTAGTTGTGGACAGTACCACTCATACTGACCCTGAGGACATCACCAACCTGCTAGCAGACAGATTTGGTGCAAACTTCACCCCCCCCCCTGTCCCCACCAGACATACCCCATTGCATACCTGTCACCAGTCCTCTACCTAGTATCTCCAAAGAGCAGGTCATAACCACATTCTCCATGGCAAAAAACACAGCCTCTATGGGACTGGATAACATCCCAGGCTGCCTACTAAATGGTCTAAAACAGGGCCTAGTGGAAGCACTTGGCAGTCACTTCAGCCATAGTCTAAATACTGGCTTTGACCAAGCAGAGTAGAAAACAGTAACACCCTTGCACAAAGGGGGGGGAGGTCCATCAACTGACCCTGGGAACTATAAACCCTTTATAAGCCTAACTAGCCTGATCTGCAAGGCCATGGAGAGAATCATCATAGACCTTATCAACAAAGACACAGGTGACTTTCAAATTCTTGACTTGAATCAATTTGGCTTTATGATGTGTAGATCATACTTATTAAACCTGGTGGACTTCTTCAAGAATGTATAACAAACAAAAATCACACTAGGTGATTAGTAAAACACAAGTTCCAAACAGAGAAGTCGCCACAATGCCCAGACATCCATGGAAGTACACTTTATTAAATAAAAAAACAAAAGACTTAGAGCTTTTGCCTACTTACATTTAAGCATCATCAGAGTCAAATTCACATTTCCATTAGTCCCCTTATATAGCATTGTTTAATTTAATGACACAGTTAATTAAACAAGTGTCAATCCCCTTCTTAAAGATAGAACATCAGGCTGCATATATTAAGTTTGGTTAAAAATGCTTAGATAATGTAAAACCAATAAACAACTTGTTAAAATACATCACCTATGTAGTGTATCAAACTTGCATTGACCTTCATTTCAGTAAGCTAGTAATAGAGCAACTGTAACTTATACCTGGGGATAGTGTGGCAATAAGTTTCATCTGCCACACAGCGTCCCTGAATTCCAGTAATGTTTAAAATCACCCTCCTTTCATTATACATCACTATCTACAATAACAATTAAAAACTTTTTAAAACCCTCACACACATCACTGTGGCAAAAAAGTGCATTAGTGGTCTTTTTGTTCTTAATATCCCTCAAATAGATAGAATACGTCAGGGTGACTGTGACAGTTATATTTTTATTGAAGACACAACTCTTAAATGAATTAAAATGTTTTGATGAGCTTCAAAGATACTTTGTAGCATCTGATGAGTTAAGAACTGCAGTGCATCTGTATCCATTTCATTCTGTGTAATATTCGATTCATTATTTTAATAAAACACTTTGTAAGATTTTTATTAAACCAGAGCCCAAATAAATTTTAATGTATCCTTCAGTGATGTGACCTATTGGATAGGGTGAGGTGTGTCCAGAAACTTTAACAGATGCATTTCTGCGAATACGTGATTGTACAACCATAATAATCTATGGGATTACCTCATGCTTTTTTCTGTGCTGATGAAACCAAATCACAGTAAGCCATTGCTGCAGTTAACGTTAATGTTTATTATCAGTGACATGACCACAGCGAAAGTACAAATTAGAGGTCAAAAATATTTGGTTTTAGAACAAAGGTGATGTTCAGGACTTTGTGTACCACATGCCATAGAGTAAACGTAAGGAAATTAATTTCAGCAGAAGGAGCAGCAAATGGCCAAAACTGTCTTACAACAGAAAACAAGTAAATAACTGCAAACAGAAATGAGGTCTGCATACATTACTTCCCACATGGTATACAATCACTTACAATGGGCTTAACCTCTGACCACTGTTGCAATTCTTTCACATAAAAATTGTTGTTCAAAGCACTTTGAAATGTGAGTTGTGGCATTGCAAAAAAAACTAATTTGGCAGAGTAGGATTGTGCATTTTAGACAACAATGGTAACTGGGTAAAAATCAAAGGGAGTAGCTTACTTCTTTCATGCATTAAAGTGGGCAGGGGTGATATTCATTTGTAAAGAATGCCCTGTGACACTGTATAAAACACGGGTGAATATATATAGAAGCAGTATGTCGGGATGAAGAGCTATATTGAAGTAACTTGTGTTACTACACACTGTGTTTATTTGCCTCCTGATACTTTACAGAGTTTCAGGGAACAACAAGCACTTCAGATTTCAGACATAAACCCTCAAGTATATCAAATGTCACATTTGGGCTGCTATGTAGGAATGTATGTGAACAGTGGTGGGACTTGCTGCTACTTCAGACATTAGGTCAGAGGTCATATAATGCACAGTTAGTTCCAGAAGATGTCAGTCCAGATCACAAATAGCTAAAATTTATAGACCTGTAAAGCATACATATTTAGTAGAATGAAAATAAATCCAATAGTAATGTTTGACAATGAGCCTTTAGAATGTTTGTTGTAAGCATTTGCAGGATGCATTTATTGATTGGTACAAACAATTAATACAGAAAGCAATGGCAGAAAAGGGCAGATCAACTGACTGTTATGACTGGGTGGGATAACATTATGAAGAAGACAAAATATGAGGTAAAGGATTATATAAATACAATTTGAAGCAAAGAGTTTGGAAGTTGGAGAATAAATATTATGAAGGTGATTTAAGGTTGCAGGAGGAAGATGAAAGGATAAACAAGAGCCTGAAAATTTATTAGACAAAAACAAAAGTTAAAACAATGTTTGAAAGATCATATTTTTGTAATTTTCCTAAATACCAGAAAACATTAGCAATTACATTAAGACAGCTGAGATCAAAAAGAATTGTAGCAGCTTTAAATGGGGAGGATGATTTTCATTTTTAGTAGAGATTAAATGAAAAATACTATAAAGATTTCAGGAATACTGATAATAGTAGAGACTTTCCATGAGTATTATCAACAACTATAGAAGGCACAGACTTTTTTGGAACAATTATAAGAAAGAAATTCAAGAATATGTACAACAACTAGATCTAGCAAATGTTACTAAGATGTTATACAAGCAATGCTGAATACAGTAACAAAGGAGGCACTAAAGAAACATTAAACGTACAAGCAAGACATAAGGCTCAAAGTAGAGATGATGTGTCAATAGAGTTTTGGGGTGTACATAAAGAAAAAATAATTACTGTACTTATTTAAATTGTACACTAAAGAACTGAATTCTAGGGAGTTTCTTCATCCTAGGAAGAACGCTATAGTGACATTTATAGGGAGAGTCAGTAAAGATGCTAGCTTGGCCTCTTTGTAATGGTCTGTTTCAGTATTTTGCCATTATTATTAATTATCTCAATCATAATTCAGACGTTAGCAGGATTGATCCCACAGTTAACTGAAAATGATCAGTATAGCTTTGTAATGGGAAGATAAACACTGAACAATATATTAAACACTGGGATATTGATACAATTGCACAGATTAAACAAGTACATTTAATAATAGGAAGTATAAATTCTGAGAAGGCACCTCACTGGTATTATTTTATCTAAGTGCCTTTAGATTTAATTGTAGTTGATTATATGCCTTCCTCATTTAGAGTAAAGATGTCCACGGGACTGCCCTTACCCATTACAAGGAACAAGAAACTGGTGTCCTTTTCTCTCATTTTATTTGCATTTTGATTTTAACCATCAACTGTAATGACAGGGTATTTCAAGTTGGGTATTTTAAGTTAGGTGATATGTTAAGAAGAGTGTCAGACATCTTTGTTTGCTAATGATGTGTTGATGTATTTGACAAGACCAGAACAGAATATGATGCACTTCTTTTAGATTTTTGATAAGCTCAAAATGTTTTTGAGTTGCAGAACAAATAAAACATTACATTGACATGAAATTTTCCCCCTCTGTTTTTTTCTAAGTAAAGAATAAAATTACTTATAGTGGTTAGACATATTAAATGCTTCAGAATGTGGCTAGGAAACAAGAGTTGAGGAGTCAATTAATATGACTTATGCTGAATGAAATAAATGATTAAAAGGCAAATTACAAGACTGGAGCATGGCTGGTTTACAACTGGACCAAAGGGTGGAGGATATATATATATATATATATATATATATATATATATATATATATATATATAGTTTCACTTCATATTGCTGAAATATTGAATTTCAGCATTTCGACAGTATAAAGCCGAAACCATCAGAACACCGACACCTCACAATTAGGAAATCACAACATAGAACACACAGCATACAACACAAAAACCATAACACCCACACCACAAAACAATTAAATACAATACAACATCACACAGACATACACCTACACTACACAAATGCACCCCCCCACTTACAAATACTAACTCCGAGATTGCACAAACAGTAAAAAAATAAATAAATAAATCACACACAGCCAACACATACACTCATACCTCCACCTCCCTACCCTAACTCACCTACAAGTTACAAAAACACTCACGTACACTCACTCACCTTAAACTGCAAGCACCATCCCAGCCAAGCAATTCCTTACGATAACGTAAATGCATAAACGTGAATTTGACAGTCCTATTCGCAATTATGCACTTTCGTTATTTTGAGGTTTTGGCTTCATGGACAGTAAAAAAAAAAAAAAAAAAAAAAAAATGGAAACCAGAATAATCCGTTGGGAGCAATTCTGGACTGAATCTAACTATGGGACCTGGCCACAGATGCAGCGTTTGTTTCTATTGACATATTCAGATAAGAGCAATATGATATAATTGGTACAGCAAAATGCATGAGTTTGAATACGTTAACAGGGGTTTTACCACCAGATCTGTTAATGGAAGCAAGAAAGGAAAATTCTTTAGTGAAAGGTTTGAGTAATGAAGTGTGCAGAACCATAAGGGGATTAGGTGTTCAGGCAATTGTGAAAATGAAGCAAGATTGAAGTTCTTTGTTAAATGAAGGAGTAAAGACATGCAAGAGTGGGTTTGTCAACTGCTTAGATGTGCCACCAAATGGAAATGATTTAGGATTCTTGCCTGGAAGTGTGTGTATAAGTTATTTTATATACCACAGATTATTACTGGAAATGTGAATATGGGATATTTAGTTCATGGGAGCATATATTTTGGCCATGTTCTGGACTACAAAAATTTAAGGTGAAATTGATTAATTTATACAGTAGAGTACTGTGTAAAAATATAATGCTTACTCAAACATTACAGTTATTAGGGTATGATAAAATGTTAACACATGATAAAACAGAATGGGCAATTGTGTACTTATTGGAATGACTTTGACCATGAGTGATGATGTTGCAGTTATGGAGGACTTGAACCAAATATAAAGCTGCACTGAAAAAAACATTATGGGATCAAATGTGGCTCTCCCGGTGAATATATAACTATACGTTAGGTAGCTGACCTAGAAAAAGTTTAGTGTTTTATATAAATTGACTCAATTGGATTAATGATTGTAACTGCTGAAACTGAATATGATGACAGACTGTGTACATTCCAGTATGTAACTGTAACCCTTCAAATTTCCCTATTAATGTGATAATATTTAAGTAATATTATTAAAGCTCAAGAAATATTTCCATAGATTTGTTTCTCTTGTTTAGCATATTAAAGACTTTATTTTGTTAGTTTTAAATTATTATAAATGTTAGTAACTGATAAAGTGTCAAAATTTGCACCTGACTAGGTTAGCATCTAAATGATTTACATTGCTCTATATTTATAATAAACACATTTTAAAATTATGTTTTAAATTGCTGAAATTAAAGATTATATTTTATGTTCTTTATATTTAAATTCCAAATGTTTTGAGTAAAGTCATGTTTGTAGCATTGAAAACGTATATTTAGATGAAATAAAGACTAAAAAACAGTTTCATAACATAAGTAAAAATAAACAGTTCAAAAAGAAAAAAAAATCACTCAAAGATTTTTAAAGTAGTGCCAATTGAAAATGTTGACATTCCATAATATCTTATTGTAATGCATCGGCAAAAATGTTATAGACTGACAAAGTAAATACAGCAACACAGCATGCATAAATACTTTTTAATGAGTAAATAGAGAAGAACAAAAAAAAATTAAGCGAACTATAAATATATTAAAATACATGGATAAACTTCCAAGGTATTAGCCTATTTTTAGGGATGACCCAGGAATATTGTCACACAGATGTCAAATGGTGGCTGAGGGAATCAAACTCTGGACTATATGATGGAGATCGTTAGCTGTTCTTAACCTTAACTCTCTCAGCTAAACTACCTGACAAGTGATACTTTAGATGAGAAAATCTACGTTACCAGCCTTGTTATGTTATTCTGCCTACATCCCACAGATTGTTAAGCATTATTAACTGTATACACTAAATCACCTAAGCATATGCCAAAACAACCACCAGCACAAGAAGTAAAGATGTTAGCAAAAATGACGACCACTTTTAAAAGTAATCACTTCCACTTCAGACGTTTAGTTTAAAACTGATAAAACTTTTTTTATGTAATATAATTTAAAATGAATAAAAGATAGTGATATTAAAAAGAATCAGCTTCACTGACTTAAATATATAAAATTTGGAAAATCCATGTACTATAAAGAATAATACCTCATATAACAATTATCATGAAATTATACTTTTTGTGGCTTGAATAAATAATTATGACCTTTTAAGTTTCACTCTCAAGAGACTTAACTATTCCTGCACACTGGATGAACTCCAATTTCCTAGTAAATATTATTATATCTCTTGTTCTAGGGAACAGATACTGAAAAACAAATGAAGTTTTTGTTTCCAACACCCTGTCAGTAGTCACACCACGCAACCAATGGTGAAGCATGAACTGGTCAAGGAGCTACTCTTGGCATCCATATTTGTCCTGAACTACTGAGATTTATTCACAGGTTTAGACCCCAAAGGCTTCAGAAGTCAGCACTAATTTTGGAACTGTACCCAGTTCCTCATAATTTTTTTGCTTTATGTAACTCTGCATACATTAGGGCCATCATTTCTGTAATACTACTTGTGTGTGTGTGTGTGTGTGTGTGTGTGTGTGTGTGTGTGTGTGTGTGTGTGTGTGTGTGTGTGTGTGTGTGTGTGTGTGTGTGTGTGTGTGTGTGTGTGTGTGTGTGTGTGTGTGTGTGTGTGTGTGTGTGTGTGTGTGTGTGTGTGTGTGTGTGTGTGTGTGTGTGTATGTGTGCATGTGTGTGTGGGTGTGTGTAATTAATATCAAGAGGATGTCAGTTTGTATGCACTGCCACAGAAGAATGGAGGCCTGACTGTAATGCTTCCAGTGGAAAAGCAATGACACAGAATTGATAGAAGGCCTGAAAGTCAGTGACCACTGCTGGCGCACTTACCTTGTGGCAAAGGATGAGAAGGAATCACTACAATGGGAGTAACTCATGGCAGTGGCAGCAGGTCATGCTTCCAGAATGTTAATGGCTCACCAGCAGGCAAAGCTGACATATATGTGGACGCATGCACACATGGTACATGATAACATCAGCATAGTATACATTACACAGTGTGGTCCAAACATGACAGGGACAGAGTCAAAGGCATGCAGGACAAAAAAAATGAAGTTCTTCATGATGGATGACCAAACGTCAGTTTACTGTGAATATAACTACCTGAAAAAATGCTCAATGAAAAGGCATTTGTTTCACAAGAGAAGGACATGAAGTCATATACCATATAGGATTTAAGACTGAAGCCTTTTTAAATGTACAATGTGGAATGCAGAGGTGTGAGCAAACGTATGATATCACAGGAAGCGTGGCCAAGACTGCACTGTAATAACTTGCCCTCCCCCCCCCCAAGAAGCCATGGAGTTTTAGATGCTCCATGATGTATTTCACAGCTTGATCCAATCTTTTGATCTAGTGATTCCCTGCATAAAAAATTATCAATAAAGAAATCAATTTAAAACCACTATAATCTTTATGGTGGTTCTGGCACATGTGCAGGAAAGCAGAAGGAAGATTTGAGACAGACAGAAAGAAGGCAAAAGGAGAGGAGGGCATCCAGCAAAGAGGTGGATAGATTGTGTGAGAGAAGACCTGCAACAGTCAGTCAGGAGTTCATAGGTTCATAGGTAGGTACTAGGCTATTAGCCCTAGGGCCTATATAAGCCTAGCCAAAAAGGTATCCTGGCTTTCGCCACCCAAGAAAATTATTTTCCTGTGCCCCTGTCAAAGACAGCCACAAAAGTGATTCCTGGAGTGAATTTCATATTTCTCATCCAATCATCAAGATTTTTCTTGAAGAGTACTACTGAGGAGCTTTGTTTGATATAGATAGGTAGTTTGTTCCAGAGTATGGGAAGTCTCTGGGACAGGAATCTATCCCTCCAGCATGTTTTGTTTATTGTGGTGACAAGGTTTAGGTCCCTAGAGTATGTAGCTCGGAGGGATTGGGATTTCTTTAAGTGGAGCATGTCCAACAGCTCTGGGTTTGACACAGCTTTGTATGTTAGGCAGAGATCACCTCTGAGTAGGCGATATACAATGGAGTAAAGCTGGAGTTTTTTGAGACGGTCTGTGTAGGGCATCTCTTTGAGGCCAGTAATCCTCTTTGTGAGGTATTTAAGCGGCCTTTCCAGTTGTTGTAGATGTCCTGTGAGGTACTTACCAAAAAGGGCGTTGTACTCTATAATGGGTCTAATGAGTGATGAGTAGAGGGGAACAATGACCTCTTTTTTCCTGGATGAAAAACCCTTTGTGATGAGGTGTGCCACGTAAAAGGATTTCCTGACTACAGTGGCGATGTGATTATCAAAGGAGAGACTGTCTGCTTGTGTCCCAAGGTCTCATCACATTTTCAGTGTTAAGTAGACTACCGCCTATGTGGTAGTTCCTGGATACAGAGTTTTTACCAAAGAGGATGACAATGCACTTTTTGGCATTGAGCTTGAGGCCATGTCTTTGACATAGGCATCTGTCTCAGTGAGGCCCTTTTGTAGGATGTCCACATCGTTAGGAGTTTTGCTTATGGCTCCTAGTTTGCAGTCATCTGCAAACTTTATTAGCCAAAGACCTTCCGTGTTAGCCTGTACTTCAGAGAAGTATATACCAAACAGGAGAGGACCCAGGACTGAACCCGGTGGTACTCCACTTGTCACTGGTCTGAAGTCAGATTTGGAGTCTGCTACTTTTCTCAGTGTGGGTTCTGTCAGTGAACCAGTTGGCAACCCATCTTGTGACATAGGGATTTATACCTAGTTTAGTGAGTTTATCTATAATTCCAGAGTGGGGGATGGTGTTGAAAGCCTTGGCGAGATCTAGATAGGCTGTGCGAACCACCTTACCATTGTCTACGGCTTTAGTGGCTGCTTCAAAGAAGTCTATCAGGTTTAGGAGACATGATCTGCCTTTTACAAACCTGATCTAGTTGGGGTCCAGAGTTTGGAGATTACCAATGTCTTTGTTTATGAATTCCATGATGATACATTCCATGGCCTTGCAGACCAGGCTGGTCAGGCTAATGGGGCGGAAGTTCCAGGGGTCCGTGGTGGCTCCCCCTTTGTGGAGTGGGATAACCGTCACTGTGCACCATTCAATGGGCACAAAGTCTGAGGTGAGGCTATGACTGAACATGGTACTTAGGTGGGGTGCCAGGTTGTTCTGTAGTTCATGTAGAACGCAGCCTGGGATGTTGTCAGGTCCCATGGATGCTGTGTTCTTGGCTTTGGAGAGTGTGATTTTTACCTGTGCAGCCATGATAAAAGGAACTTTGCATTCTTCTGGTATAGAGATGAGCCTTTTAGGGGGTGAGAGGGGGGTAAAACTAGAACTGAACCTATCTGCCAGTTAGTTCTGTATATTTAGTGTCATTGTGCTGTAACTCAGAGCAGATCTGAGTGTTGCAATTGGGATTCTTGACATAGCTATAGAATGCTTTGTGGTTGTCTTTAGAATCACTGGTGATTTTGTTTTTTTGTACCTAGCTTTGGAGGATTTTATGAGGGATCTCAGCTTCTTACTGAGGCTGTCCAGGGAGTTCCTCCAATCATGAGATTCTACTCTTTTTTGCAACAGTTTCTTTCTTCTGTTGTAGAGTTTGTTTATGGCAGGGGACCACCAGATTGGCTTCCTTTTTTTGGAGGATACAATCTTGGTTCTGTTAGGGATAGCATGATCCATGTACTCATGTAAGTGCTTATAAAGTGCATTTGTGTAGGATTCAGCAGTCATACCTCTACTGTCCATCTGCATGGGTGTCATGAAGTTTGCCACTTCTGTCTTAAGAAGCATGAAGTTGGCTTTGGAGAAATTTTTTACAGTGGTTTCCCTAATGGAGGGTGGGGGCGGGATGTGGATGTTTAGGGTGATTAACTTGTGGTCGGATCTGACCAATGAGGAATTGACCTCTGGTGTGGAACACCGGTCACCCATGTTGGTAATGACCAGGTCTAGGATATTGCTGCCCCTGGTGGGGGTGTGGATATGTTGATCCAAGGCATTCGATTTTATGAATTCCAGAAAACGTTGAGCAAAAGAGTTGTTACATGAGTTTTTCCAGTTAATGGTGGGGTAGTTGAAAAAACCCATTATTAGGGTGTTGAGTTGTACCCTAATATTTTCCAGTGTATCAAGAAATGAGGAGTGGGAATCCTGAGGCATGGTGGGGGATCTGTAGCAAGCTACAATAAGGATTGCGGTCTTGCCCAGAGTTAGTTGTACTTGAATAATCTCGGATGCATTCTGTTGAGCAACTAGCCTGGAGGTGTGGATATCCTTAATGAATATCGACACACCTCCGCCTTTAGTGTTTTGGTCCAGGTTAGGTGGCCGAAAGGTTTGGTATGAATTATAACCTGGTAATGCAGGGGTGCTCTCTGGAGCCTTGAACCAGGTCTCTGTCACTGCACAGATGTTGATGTTCTCCATTTTAAGGAGTGCCTCGAGTGAGTGCATTTTGAGGTTTAGACTTCTAGCATTGAGTAGCATTACACTCAGATTTTGCTTGCTTGTACCCATTATGGTGGTGAATTTGTCATTTGAACCTTGCCTAAAAAAGGCATTATAGGAATGGCAAGAGCCTTAGCCAGTATCCGGAATCCCAAGGGCAACAGGTGCAAGCCATCTCTGGAAAAGGATTGTGGTCTGTTGATCATGTCATCCCAGGCAAACAGATACTGCATCCCCTAAGAATGACACCAGAAGCTTAGCCAATTGTTGAAGTCAATCATTTTGTCCTTGTACTGTGGTACCATTCTGGGTGATGGCAGGATGCTACTCAGGGCTAGGGTCATACCTGCCTGGGCTACAAGATCGGAGAGCTCCTCCATGTCTCTTTTCATGTAGTCCAGGGAGCTACGTCTCAGGACATTCACACCAACATGGACAATGACAGAGTCATACTTGTACTTGTTGTGGAGTGAATTGAATGCGTGGGTTTATATGGCGGATCCTGGCACCTGACAGGCAGCTGACAGTAACTTTCTCCTTGTTTAGCCTGGTGAGTAGAATATCAGTGTGCCTGACTATTGAGTCACCTGTGACTAGAGTGTTGGGTATGTGGTTATGCCTTATGGGCTGTGGTTGAGTGACACACTGAGTTTGTGGGCTATGTGTCATTTGGTTTGTGTTGGGGGGTGGAGGTTGCTTGCATTTCTGCTTTGGAGGTCTCTGTTGCTTGGGGAGATTTTTATTGAGAGCTTCCATGAATGTAGGTGTGTGTTTTGTATTGCTATGTGTGTGCATTGGTGGTGTAAGTTTTGAGGGACTATGTGATGAGTGTGGTGTGGTGCAAGTGTTTACCTTCTCCTCTTGACTGTCTAGTCCAGTCTTGGGTGAAGAGAGCTTTGCTTCCAGTTTGGCTATATAAGTGCATCTCTCACAGGTTGTAGTGTTGGGTGGTAGGAGGAGAGGGCTGTCTGTGTACATGAGGCAATTGCTGCATTGCCCCAAGATGCCCAGATTCATTAGGTAGACAGGAGAATACACCAGGAGCTGAACCTTAGACATGCCTGGATAGGTGCTTATTTATTAAGTACTAAAAAGTGTTCTCCTCTAGACAAGTGAGGAAAGTTGAGTGCTGTAGTAATTTGTAGCGTATTTAGTGCTTACAACAAGTTCTGAACAAGTGCTGAGCTCAAAGAAACAGATTTGAGTGCTAAAACTAAAAAACTGGCTAGTTCTAAGGGAAAATTTGAAGAGCAGACTTTATGGCGCCGGGAATAGTTTAACCATAGCTAAGCGGCGATGCATAAAGTGTATGTTTTTTTTAACATAACAGTAGCAAATGAGCAAACTAATTTAAACAAATTAATCTATTAACCAATAAAAAGCAAAAAACTGAGCCCCGTTCCAGCAGTCTTCGCTCAGACAAGTTCTAACTGCACACTCCTGCCACTAGGGTGCAGGGGAACCTTCTCCAAAAAAGGACGGCCTGAATTAGTGCTCAAGTTATACACACAAGCTACATTCAGAGTGTTGAAGAAAACAGGAGAATGGCACTGAATAGAGAGAGGTGGCAATAGCTGACGCAACACCCCGACCCCATGTAGAAAATGGAAAAAAAGGGGGGGTGGTGATGAAATAAATTTAGAATTTTTTTTTCTTTCAATGAAGAAATAAGTTGCATTCATGGCTTAATGTTAAAACTTATATAATAGTAGTTCTTAATACACCAAGACAAATGCTTGAAACAATAAATGATTGATTTCTGGGAATAGTAAAGTGTAAAGAAAGAACAAGAAATATATTGCAGGTAGGAATATGACCTCAGACAAAGCAAGTTAGTACAGAGTTGTGCTATCTTCAGTGCATACCATAACAATCTAAAAGAAGAGACAATAGCATAACTAATACCAAAGGGCAGGGTGCAGATATATTTGTTTTAGTTCAAGAAATGAAGTGGCTCATTGGTGTGGATTATTACTCCAAGATGCTTGAAATAATCAAACTGTCGGACACAACTATCTTTCTGATTGCCAGCAGGCTGTGAAGTGGCAAAATTATCTTTCTTCCCAGCTACCCATAACTGTCTGTGTCCTACAGTGTCCACTTGTCTTCTCTATCTTCAGAAACTTCAGACTGCTACCAGCCTTGCCACCATCATGCAATACACAGATAATTCCACTATCATCTGTGCTGCTCCCTCCCTGCCACAGCTTCAAGAAATTACCCCCAATTCCTTTTCTGCCATCAGATCTTACCCATATAACTATCAGCTCATTCTATACCCTAACAAAACCAAATTAATGCTTTTCCTTAACAACCATCACAAATCCAGCAATCTCAGTCAGCACTTTAAGATTGTCTCATCTAACAACACATTAATCAAGGCAATCTCAGTTGTCACCATTGATATCAGTTTGAGATTTCACGAGCATGTATCACTTGTTATTGCCCACATAAAATTAGGTTCTCTATAAGCTGCGTTGGTGCAGTGGTAGCGTTGTTGCCTCACAGCAAGAGGTTCTCACGTTCAATTCTCGGCTGGAGCGCCTTCTGTGTGGAGTCTGCATGTCCTCCCCACGGTCGAGTGGTGTTCAAAAGACATGCGTGAATGGGCGTGCCTTCGTTGAAGGTTGGGCATTGGGCTTGGCACCTCGGCACCATAAAAATCGACTGCCAATCATTAGCGGACCGGAGTTCCGCTGTGGTAACCCCTAACCGGGAAAAGCTGAAAGAAAAACAAACATATAATTAAGACTTACCTTACCAACTCCTCCATACAAGCTACCACCAGGACCCACCTATTTTCTACACTACTGTATGCCTCCACTATATTCACAGACCTTAGAAAATCAGACCTAAACAGGCTAACATGCTATCACAAGATCGCCAATATGCCTCAAGCCTACCTCACAGAACCTATCACCACGTTGCTCTCCGACAACTAAAATAGCTTCAGCTATCCAGTCTCTTTTCCATCAACCAACTTATACTAACCCAGTCTGTCATATATCAACCTGATTAATGTCCAGCCCTCCAACCCCTAGTACAAACCCACACTAACAATAGACCCTTGAGATCCTCTAACAAATTATTGCTAAAAGTTTCTAAATCCAATAACAGCTTTGGGAACTCTCTGTATTCAAATCACATCTCTAAATTATGGAATTCCAGCCCTCAGAATATTCTTAAAACCAGTAACCCTACTTTAGTCAACAACCTGCTTAAAACACATCTAAATGACAATTGGTTATGCTCATGCTCATCCACAGGTTGAACAGTTATTTTTCTTCTTCAGTCCTCCAACATTTTTTATTCCACTTTACTTCTACTCTTGCCAAATTCCGTAATCAAGCCTAGGTCCCCTCATAAACTTCTCCAAACCTCATCCACACATATATATTCTCTAGATTTCTACTCATCCATCTTCTCTTCCACTATTCATTTTATTTCCTGTCTACATATCTTAAACCACATCAGAACTCTCTAGATAAACTGTAAAATGTTCTCCCAATTGACTGATGTTGTCCATGACTCTGATAATACTTGTATCCACATTTTCGAACAACTGTCATACTTGTATTTCCCATTGCTGTTTAGAAATGTTTTTGAATGATGATCAGATTTCTGTAAACTAATTTTGTATACCCCAGTATATCTGTGTTATTTAATTCTCTGTAAAACAAATAGTTGTCTTAGTATTTATCCTACAACTACTGTAATGGTTGTACCTGTCTCAGATTGTTTATCTTAATGTTGTACTCTTTTAATGTTGCATTTATATATGTGGAGCTTTCCTTCCCAGGCCTCCGCTGAAATTGGGCTACTAGCCCAATCAGACCCCCCCCTGGTGAACAAATGTCAAATAATGAATAAATGAAATGTGATTAATGCATAAAAGTCTGCATTCCATACAGGTGATACCCAACTTTAGTGTATCTGGCAATGGTCCACAATGCAAAAGTCAGGAGTTTAGAAAATTTCTGCATGAGCAGGAATTAAAAATATAGCATGCATTCCAGTCTATACTATCCATAAGTCTAATGGACAAGTGCAGAGAATTTAGGACTGTTATCTTGCAGTTTTTGCATATAGAAAATATCAAGCCTTGTAGTGTCTCAATCACTAATGAAGCTGTCATGCAGCACTACAAAAAATGCAAGTTTAATCTGTGTGGTCAGCATTACAAAGTGCAAACTACATAAACAAGAGACAAAGGAGAAATAGTTGTGCAAAAGTACTTTACTAAAAATCTAATCATAGTTCAGTACATTCTAAGTTCTGTTTATACAACATAGGTAGCTTCTAGGCATGCAGTCCGGGAGACTGTTAAGGTGTCTAGTAATAATTCCCAAGTGTTCTAAAGCATTGTCTGGTTAAGTGACTTGCTCAAGGTCACACAGTAGGCATATGAAGGTAGAAAGATTCAAAACCTGTACTAATGGCACAGGAAGTTGTTCATTCATAAGTCAGAGCTTTAGTTCTCTGTGCTAATTCTGACATACTGGCACAGGATATTATTAATAATGTACAATACTCTCTAATTAGTAGTGTGTGTTACGCACTAATATTGTACAGTACAATACAGTCTGATCAGTATAGTGTGATACACTAATACTGTACAGTACAATATAGTTTAATCAGTAGAATGTGCTAAGCTAATACTGTACAGTACACTACCCAGATGGGGAATACTGTACAATACAATACCCAGATGGGGAACTAAATATATACCACTTTTAGGTAGGGGATTATTGGAACATCGTCACAACCATAAGGATTCGAACCCCAATCTTGTCAACTCTATGGTTATTTATTATGGAGAGTTGAGTACAGAGAAAAGAAAAATCATGACTAGAAATTGGGTTATTTTTAAGAACAATACAGATATATGGAACATTTTGGGGGACGGACCACTTTTTGTATACAAGACTGAACCCAACATAAAATTTTGGTTAGAACACCCACAATCATAACCAATACACAAAAGGAAAGGTACTTACAAATGTGGTGCATGTAAGTACTGTGTGACAGTAGGCCAACCATCACAACAAATAAAACTAGATACAGGGAATTGTGGAAGTACAGGATTAGTATATTTGGCTGTTTGTACAAGTAGTAGACATTACTATGTAGGGAAACCGGAGTGAAGTCTCCATAAGAGAATTTACAAACATAAGTATGCTAAACAACATAAAAACATGAATAACACCGTATACAAACATAGTATTAGTTGCCCCTCTTTTTGAAAAGTTTAATTTTGGTATCCTAGAATTAGCAAAGAAAATCCCGATGGGGGTGGGGTGGGGAGAATGAATTGGCACTTAGGGAGTTAAACTGGCAGCTTAGGTTAAATGAATCAGAGAACCTTATGCCTGTTTTGAAAAAGAGGGCATGTGATATATGAACTCCCACTTAAATTACATTACATGTAAAATATGGATAGAGAATATATATATATATATATATATATATATATATATATATATATTTGTATTAGACTTCACATAAGTGGACAAATGTATATGAATCAGGGGCAGCTCATGCTATAGGACTGCAGCCCCCCCGAGCTGTGGAAAAGGAAAAAAAAAAAACAAGTGTCTCAGAACATTTCTGAACTTCCGCGCATGCACACTCCCCAATCGCGAAACTCAGATGGGATCCAGATTGCTGCAACAGCAGTCCGGAGTAGGAAGAAGGCATCTCAGTACTCTGATGCCCAGAATTCTATGCGGTGATGACTGCATAGAATGGAAGAGATCCGGACTGCAACAGTGGGGAAGGAGGACATGCTTACGCGAGAAGGATATATTTACCGGACCTAAGCACTGGGGGAAGGAGGATGTGTTTATTGAAGCTGCTGCAGTTACCAGACTGGAGTACTATATTGAAGCAAGCAGACTGTGTGTGTGTGTGTGTGTGTGTGTGTGTGTGTGTGTGTGTGTGTGTGTGTGTGTGTGTGTGTGTGTGTGTTATGCCCCAGCTGATATGTACTGGTGGCTAGACAGAACTCAGATGGTGGCGGCTCAGGCTTGAACACTGTATCATGGGTGCAGGTAGCAAGAGCCTGAATTCCTACTCACCACCATCTGTGAAAACTTTGCAGATTTTTGCCTCATATTTGTGTTCTGTTCTGTTCCTCATAAAATCTGTGGATTTTTAATTCAGTACATAGTTGATGGTGCAGTGGTAGCACTGTTGCCTCACAGCTAGAGGTTCTCTGGTTTGATTCTTGGCTGGGATGCCTTCTGTGTGGAGTCTGCATGTCCTCCCTGTGTTTGTGTGGGTTTGCTCTGGTGTCCTCCCATGTTACAAAGGCATGTGTCTGGAGTGTTTCACTTTGGGCCTCTGCTGAAAATTGGCTTTTGTTCCAAGTTAGACTTTCCTGGTTAACAAATGTTAAATAAATAAAAATGACAGGCATTTGAATTTCAGACTTCATATTCTTCAGAAAGTACATAATAACACAAAACCTTTAATTCTAGCAATTTTCTAAGTTTATAACATTAATATTTGAAATTTGTCTCTATTTTTGGGACTGTATTCCCCCATTATTGGCTTTGTCCAGGTTTTTTGTGCTAAGGTTGAGAGCTATGGTGAGAACTAAATTCACTGAATATGTTTGGGGGCTGTATTCCCACATTACTGGCTTTATCCAGGTGTTTTGTGCTAAGAGGTTGACAGCTATGGTGAGAACTGAATTCACTGAATATGTTTGGGGGGCTGTATTCCCCCATTATTGGCTTTGTCTAGGTGTTTTGTGCTAAGAGGTTTGACAGCTATGGTGAGAACTGAATTCACTAAATGGTAGCCATTTAAGTTTCAGTGTTCCTCTCTTTCTCAAAACAGCTGTTTTGGCATAGTGGTATGTTGCTCTGACTGTTTTGCACAGGGTCCTGGGTTCAAGACTTGGCAGTGAAATGTATGGTAGTAACACAGCATTTTATTATAGCAACTTTCCAAGATTATACAAGCATTGTTTAAAATATATCCCTGTTTTTTGGGCTTTTGCCCCACCCCATAAATTTTGGCTTTTTCCAGATTTCTTGTGCTGCAAAGTTGAGAGATACAGCCGAGTGTCTAGTAGATTTTACACAGAGCTGAGAGCTGCAGGGGAAGAGAAGTTTAGTGCTGCTTATGCGGAGTCTCCTTGCAATGTTAATAGCACAACAGGTAGTGTACTTGCTTTTGATGCAGAAGGCTGTGGGTTCTACTCCCACACTATGTAGATGCATTGCTGATAATGTGTTGTAAAGGGGGTGGATGCTGCAGTCCTTTTTGGTGAATATTCCTATTAACTATGAAGCTGTTATCAGTTTGCCATCCATTCCCTATTGCAATATTACTAGCTTATCATTTTTAATGTAACATAGGCAATTTATTCCTCAAGGGCAGCAGACACTTTACTCCTAGATGAAACAATGAAATATAAAGTTGTTTGCTAGTAGCAGCCTCTTCATTAGTTTCAGATTTCTTTAATGTGGAATTATTTAGATGACATTTACTTCTTCAGAGATTGTACATATTTACTGATACTGGTGAATTGTTGAAGTTTGAGTAGACTTTTATGACGGAAATGTTCTAAATTGGGCAGTTTTGTCATTATTGGCAATGCATTTTGTTTCATTGTTTACTGGAAAAATGTTCAAAACAATAAATTTAAAATACCCTCTAACAACTGTACTGTATTATACAAGGAATATTATTTAATACAATCAGGAAGGCGCATCAAAGAACACATGTATGTTTCGTGTGCAAGGGGCCTATGATTTGAAAACAGCCCCAAGTTAATCTTTATCTCTCACTGGCAAAATGTATTTTCTTCGAATGTGGGTTTCAATGCTCTTTCAATGAATGTGAGTTTCAAGGGCAGAGAAGTTTTAATGCTATTTTCATTGTGAAACTGCATTGCTTTGTTTACCAGGTCTATTAGTGTTTGCGGTGTAAAATGCAAAATAAAACTTTCAAATTAAATCCAAATCATCACAGAAGTAAAGCAGTATGCACATTACAGTGTTTATGGTAAATGGGGTGAAATAGCCAAGTAATGGGACACTGGAATGGCTGCAGGGGGGAGGCTCCATTCGATCATGATTTTGTGAGGGGGGAAGGGCAGCAAACTCAAAGAGAGCCCCATCTGAACTATACCTCTCAACTGTCCAGATTTTTTGCAGAATGAATAGATTTTTGCTTCTTATTTTTGGTTTATTCCTCATAAAATTTGTGGTTTTCCTGACAAATCATTTAGGAATGAAGACACTAAATAATGGCAGGCATTGAGTTTCAGACTTCATAACCTTCAGAAAAATGCATGCTAAAGCAAGACCTGTAATTCTATCAACTAAGTTTATACAAGAGAAAATTTTAGTACTGTTTGTATGTTCCCCCAATATATTTGGCGTTGTCCAGATTTTCTGCATTAAGAGGTTGAGAGGTACGTGCAAATAAATCACTTTATAGATTTAGGAATATCCAAACCTCTCAACTGTCCCCGATTTTGGCTCAAAATGTTGCTCTCCCCCAATCTCTCCGCAAAATACCAATTTTGGTAGAAAAGGTGGAGGGTTTACAATTGTAAATAACTGTAGTGATCAGAGTATAGATTACTTTTATTTCAGAAATGCATGTAGAGTCTCTTATTTTATTTATTTAAGTAGCAATGCTTTAATGACCATCAGGTAAGCTTGTCTGAGTTTGTAAGATGCAAGTAAGCTTTAATAAGCATACTGTTAAAGAATTACCAACACTGAAAAAATACTTTTTGTTGCTGCCATGCAGAGAATATTTACATAACTAGATAACATACAAGACTTGGGTATTGAAATACATATGACAGTATTTGTAATAAAGGACAGGATTACAGTATTTTCAGAAGCTCATTACATTTGTTGGAGACTTACGAGACTTACAGTCATCTTTGCAGGCTTTACCCGTAAACTAAACGGAATGCCAGTCTATCACATGTGGTCCATAGCCTATGCAGTAACCCTTTAAACAATTTATCTTGAGCTTGTTTGCTGTTCATTTTTTCACTTTGATCATGTTTTCCCCATGAAACAAGTAGATAGTTGTTATCAGACAGCAGGTATTTTTTGGATAAGAAACATTTTTACAAGTGGGAGTATCACAGAGATTGCTACTTTCACCATGTTACTTGGTACTTTTATAAAGCTGAATATAAGTTATAATTAGAACTGCAGTGCAAGGAGAAGTGGTTTGAGTTAAGTGTGGCTTGTTTTTTTTATACTTGTTTGACTGGCATTCCAGTAATGTATTTAAAAAGTAATTTATTTTTTCATGCCTCACAACCTTTTTGTTTCCATCTAGATATTAAGTAAGCTGTCATGTAGCCAATGCATTGAAATATTTTTTTCTTCTACACTTCATTTTGTCTTGAGTGGATTCTCGTAATGTTGGTTTGGCACCCAGGGCAGTGATTTAATTAAAGTTCCAGTTGTTGTGATTTTGAGCATAGCTCTGCCCCTTTCTAGTTGGCCACACCCCCTTCCCATTGCCCCACCCATTCAGTTGTCTCCTGCAGCCCCCCTTTGATTTGAAGTCACCAGCCACCACGGATATGAATTACTTTACTATTTCCAGCCATATATTTTATTACTTCTTATTATTTTGAGATTTAATGGTGTTTTTTAAAAAAAAGCTTTTTAGAAAAAAATGTATTCAGAATATGCATTTTTTTTATTTAACTTAGAATTAAATTTTGTAATAAAGTAGAATTTTCATATGGATGTACTTTTTAGATTATGTCACAGAAGATGACAGGGAACAAATGGCTAATAGTGGGTCATGTGATTAATTGTGCTTATAAGCAGTGGGCTGTTTAGATTTTTTTGTTCTGAAGAAGTCCCTTATGTAATAGGGATGAAAGCGCTTAACTTTCAATAAAGTATTCTTCTTTTTATGGTCGTAGTGTGTGCCATGGATTTAACCACAACTGGAAGTTTTTTGTTTAGATGTTTTAACAGCACTGAAATAGTCAGGATCTGGGATGTGACTTTTGAGATCCAAAGTCAGTGACAGAGATGCTAGTCTTAATCATAATGTATGTGGAATGATGATTATGTACGAGGTGGGCATAGAATACTTCACTGTGACACAGGTGCTCACATCAACCATTACATAATGGTTAGGGGCATAGCACAAATGCAGTCACTGATGGGATGTCAGCATAAGTAGGCATCACCTCCATGGCTGCCTGGATGATGACCCTTACAATTGGCTGTCACCATCATTGGGAAAACGGGATGCCCAGTATGAGGGAACAAATGGGTTCATGGCTAATACAGGGTGGCTTAATGGCAAACAGGCACAGAAGGAAATAGCATACAGAAAAAAATGAAACAATATCTGCATCCATTTATATTTACAAGGCACTGAAATCCCCCAAGACCAGGCAACAGAGAAACTCTTTATAGTTATGCTTTGTGTCACAGATAATTCCAAAATGCAATTATGTGAGCAAAGCCTTTACTGTTTATTACTCTGCCCCATAAAGTACAGTTGTGTACACTTACCATAAATGTAGATGTCTGAGTGTATTCACTGTTGCATTCATTACATTTGGGTAATTCTGCTGGCAGGTTGCCCTCAGCCGGCCTGAATTCCAAAGTCTTGGGTCCTGCGTCACCTGCTGTCACCCCTTCCCTGATGTCAGGTCATCAGGGGTATAAAAGAAGCAGCCAATGCCATTTTCTTCAGTTTTTCTTGCCCCAGATGTCAGGTGCCCCCAAAAAGGGTAGCCAAACTTTATATATATATTCAGAAATACACCAATATAAATTTTACCTTCATCTGTAAGCAAATACACCACATAGGTAGTATAAATCAGAGAAAAGATAAGATCCAAAAGAAAAAATGGGGAAGGCGGGTGGGTAACCTGGACTGCAACAGTGAATACACTCGAACATCTACATTTATGGTAAGTGTACACAACTGTACTATGTTCTTCTTGTTTCACTGTTGCTGTCATTATGTTTGGGTACAGTCCCAAAGCTATGGTTTGGAGGCTGGAAATAGACAGCAGTAGGAGTGGCTATGAGGCCCTGCAGAACTGCAGTGGCAAAGTCTTCCCTGGATTTAGAGTAGAGTGGCAGATGATAATGCTTTGTAAAGGTGTGCATTGAACTCCATGTAGCCTCCTCCAAAATGTCTCTGGTTGGTACTCCCCTGAGAAAGGCTGCTGAGGTGGCTGCAGCTCTGGTAGAATGAAGCCTAATGCCCTTAGGCACTGGTTTGCCATGTTGTAAGTAGCAGAAATGAATGCAGTGGCCTAACCACTTAGAAATAGTCTGCTTTGAGATAGATCCTTGTGATCCTGCAGCATATGCCACTAGTAATTGCTCTGTCTTCCTGAAAGCTTTGGTTCTGTCCAAGTATAATCTAAGCTGTCTGTGTACATCCAAAGAATGCAGAATTCTCTCCTCCTTTTTCTGTGGATTTGGGAAAAAGGTTGTCAGATGGATGGCTTGGTTCAGAGCCACACTGGACACTACTTTAGGCATAAATGTTGGGTTTGTCCTCAGGGAGACCCTGTCTGGATGAAAAATGATGAAAGGTTCCACAGCCATGAGCGCCTGTAGCTCTGAAGCTCGTCTTGCAGAAGTAATTTCTAAGAGCAGAGCTGTTTTCCAAGATAAAAACTTCATATCAGCAGTAGCAGCTGGCTCAAAAGGAGGCAGAGTGAGCTCTTCCAAGACATAGTTGAGGTCCCATGCAGGTATTGCTAGTCTCCTTGGGGGCCTTAAATTTTTTGGCTCCTCCGAGGTACTGCCTTAATAAGGGGTGAGAAAAAAGTGGTGGCTCTGTATTGTAATGAGCTGAAATGGCAGAGGCATGAATTTTAATTGATGAAAAAGATAGGCCTTTGTCCAGCATCTCAGTTAAGTATTGCAAAATCTGAGGAATGTTTGGTACCACTGTATCAGTTCCTTGTGCCTGGTTCCAGGCACAGAATCTCTTCCATTTTCCAGCATAAGACTTTCTAGTACTAGGCCTTCTGGCTTCCAGAATGACATCCATGCCAGCTTTACTGAGAGGTGTTTTTTGTATGACTACATTATCTGCCATGCTGCTAAGTTTAATGTCCTGAGTTGGCTGTGCATGATCTGATTGTTTTTCCTGGGATAGTAGTCGAGGTATTTGAGGTAAGGTCAAAGCTGGGTATAGAGATAAGTTTCTTAGTATTGAATACCAGTACTGGTGTGGCCAGTCTGGGGCAATCAGCATCATCTTTGGCTTCTCCTGTCTGACCTTTAGGAGCACCTTGGGGAGGAGAGGCAGTGGAGGAAAGGCATATACTGACAGGTTTTTCCAGCTGAAAGATAGGGCGTCCACTTTCCATACTTGTCTGTGATAAGTCCTTGTGCAGAATCTTTTTAGTTGGTAATTGAGAGGGGAAGCAAATAGATCTATGTCCGGGCATCCCCATTTCCTTGTATCATGCCGAAGACTTGTGGATCCAGCTTCCACTCGTGGGGATCCATGATTTTTATTTATTTATTTTTTTATTTTACATTTGTTTACCAGGCTAGTCTAACTGGATACATGTCCATTTTCAGTAGAGGCTCGGGGAGATAAGCTCCTAGGTAAGACAATGAATTTAACACAATTTTATCTACAGATATAGAAGACAAATAAATCTATTTACAGTGCCAATTACAGGTTATCATAGTAAAAAAAAATAAATAATAACAGTGTAGAATACAGGCATGACAAAGGATGCAGTTAAAATTCCAAAATTTACAGTGTAGAATACAGTCATAGCAAATGAAAGTAATATAGATTAGGTGTTCTAGAGATTGTTAGTAGAACTAGTTTTATAAGGAAGAAGTTTCTTTAGATGAGTAGAATATATGATGTGAAGTAGAATAGATGATGTTTCTGCTTAGTTCATCTGCCAGAGTATTTTCCTTTCCTGGCAGGAATTGTGCCTGCAGATGTACTTGGTAAGTCAAAGCTGTATCCCACAAGGTCATGGCTAGTCTGCAAAGAGAGTAAGAATGTGTGCCCCCCTGTTTGTTTATATACCACATGACGGTGGTGTTGTCTGTCTTTATCAGTAGTTGTCCCGGATGAAGTAGGTCCTTGAAGGCTGTCAGGGCATTTTGAACAGCTAACATCTCTTTTAGATTGATATATAGATGCATTTGGTTTGAGGACCACGTGCCCTGAATGCATCTTCCTGCCATGTGGGCTCCCCAGGCATAGTCTGATGCATCCGTTGTTAGTGTCTGCCTGATTGGAGGTAATGTGAATGGCTGTCCCTTGTTCGGGTGACAAGCCTTTGCCCACCATCAAAACTCCTGTTGCAGGCAGGGAATGAGAGTAATGACTGTTTCCAGGCTGTGGCAATGTTGAGTCCAAACACTTTTTAGGTACCATTGAAGTTTCCTCATATGCAGTCTTGCATATGAAATTAGTAGGATGCAGGATGCCATGAAGCCCAAAACCTGCAGAATTTTTCTTGCAGATAACTGGGCCTTTGTTGCCAACATTTTGAAATAGGTAGTCAGTTGCCTTTGTCTGGCGTGGCATAAGCCATCTGGGCAGTTGTATTCAAGCTTGCACCCCGGAATGTTATCTCTTGTAAGGGCACTAGTTTTGATTTCTTTTTGTTGACTGTGTACCCTAGGCATGCTAGAAGACTTTTCACAAATGCCAGATGTTGAAGAAGAATGTCCTTGTTCTCTGCTTGAATGAGACAGTCATCCAAGTAAGGATATATTTGTATTCCTCTTTGTCTGCAGAATGCAATTACTGGTGCCAGGCACTTTGTAAAGACCCTGGGCGCAGTAGATAAGCCAAAGGGCAGTGCAGAGAATTGGTAATGAAAAAATATTATATGGCTCTTACTTGCTTCTTGCTTCTTGCCTGGATGGATTCTTGCTAAAATCCAAAGTCTGATTATATTTGCATTCACAGTCTGTTGCATACAGAAACTTGCAGAATATACACTGATGAGAGAATATACTTTGCAGCATCAACTTTAAAGAGCAGTAACAAATAACTTTTTATAATAAATCAAACAAAACCACGTTGCAGCTTAAAAGTACTGTTCCAACTTTACTTCTCATATAGTACAGATGATGTGAGAGATATAACATTTACCTCAGAACACCAAATGTGTTCCTACCATATCCCTAAACAACTGGATTTATACAGCTCTTTATATACTCTTTTTAGTCATGCATAAACATATTTTGGAGAATTGCTTATCCTGCAGAAACAATACTAAACTTCCTTGTTTAACAATGTCTTGTAAGAGACCAGCTTTTCTGACAGTGTGAATATCCTGTAACAGTGTCCTGATGTCCATGTAGAAAAACATATTTTTGAGGAAACACATTGTCCTGTATTCTATTTGAATCTGTGTATAGAAACATGTGTTCTTATGTCAATGCTGATAAGCATATCCTGTTTTTTTATGAAGAAAACATATTTTTGAGAAAACACATTGTCAGAGATCAACTTTTCTGACAGTGTGAACATCCTGTATTTTATTTGGATCTTTGTATAAAACATCTGTCATCCTGTTTTTCCATGCAGAATAACATGTCATTGTTCTTAAAAAGCAGATTTTGCATTTTTGTTCTTGAATACATCCTGCTTTGAGTCTGTAAGGGAAGAATGTCCATTCAGCAGATTCCTTTTCCAAGCCATGGTCATTTAGTATGACTGCTGATCACATATTACTTAAACTTTGTTTCTGCATTTAAGCAAGCCTTTTCTTTCAGCATATTTACAACATAATTAATTTCAGATTTATATTCATAAAATCTAACAATTCCCTCTGTTTTTAAACATACTCAAAACATTTTATATAGAAAACACAAGAAACAAACCTTTAGTTTGATACAACAAATCAAAATGCAATTTTACATAGTTAATACAATGATATTAAAGTATTACTACCAAAACTGAATGTATTTAAAACTTTTTCTTTTGCAGACCATTCTGTAAAAATATTTTTTATCAGTTATGAGCTGTGTCTGCTTTAACTTGATCAATTTATTCTTTTGCAATCACAGAATTTAATTTATGACTTAGAACTGTTTCATTAACTCTTTGCAGCTGTTAAATTAACTATGAGACAATAACTATGTGCTACTGCAAGCATTTATACACTGCTGAAAACACACAATTTCAATGTCATTTTAACCATAACGTTGTGGTCATGTCTTTGAACTGCCCATTAACATCTTGATAAAGTACTGAACTGGGCTTAGACAATAAATATTTGAAAGCAGTTATTTTACTGTGGTAAAACCAATGATACTACAACTTGACAAATTACTTTTGAACTTATTACGATGTATCCTGTACAGTATGTATTTACACAGACTGTTTGCTATTCATGCATTTCAATCTAGTAGGTATCCTGGACCCATTTTTTCTTTAAATATGTTTTTTTCACACATATTCATTACTAGACATTTATTTAATTTGTACTGAATTCTTCTGCATTTGTACATACAATGACTATAAAGTACATTTAGTCTAATCTTACAAATTTAATAACATTAATATTAAGCAAAATCTTGGAAAATGTTTGTCTCTTTAGAAATATCTAGTGGAATTGACACCAAATCCATATGTCCTGTTATTTTAAACTACATACTCAACAATTATTAAAAATATTCATGCTTTTTATACCAACATTGTTTTGCCAAAAACTTATTAAAAATAGTGACCATTCTTACTATTAGAAACATTTATGCATTTTGCATATCTTTATTCTCTCTTGTATAGCTTTAATAAAGCAATTTTAAATCATCTCTTGTTTTTTCTAAACAATAAAATAATAACCATTATGATAGCTATTAACAACTTGTAAAATATCTTATCCTGTCAGGTTTAATCCAGTTTACCAGTATTTCTAATACACTAATACCTGTTTTTCCCTCTACCTAAAAGAGTATTGTCAAGAATGAATGAGATTTTTTTTTTTTTTTTTCCTGTAGCTTTATTTTAGACCCTTATTATTTATTTTTATGTAGCTTTATTTCAGACCCTTGTTTATTTTTTCTGTAGCTTTATTTCAGACCCTTGTTTATTTTTTCTATAGCTTTATTTCAAACCCTTGTGCAGTGCTGCTTATACAGTCAGTGTAAAACTGAGAAAGTACCCCTCCCCGTAGTACTTCAACACTGTTTACCTGCTTTATGCTGTGAGAACAGAATGCATGTCAGCCCAACACTCTGGCCACACATTTATTTTATTAAATTATGGACTTTTGTCTGATTTTGATAATTTTTTATAAAGCTTTTGCTGTTCACTACCACTAGTAGGCATTTACACCCTCCTGCACAATTGTTTTGAACTGTATGTATACTGTAGCCCATTTGCTGGCTGTACTTGACGCAACTGAGGTTTTTTCTTCTCTTTTAACATTTACTTGCAAACAGAT
This sequence comes from Protopterus annectens, assembly GCF_019279795.1. Taxonomy (NCBI): domain Eukaryota; kingdom Metazoa; phylum Chordata; order Ceratodontiformes; family Protopteridae; genus Protopterus; species Protopterus annectens. The sequence goes on along the minus strand of NC_056743.1, from coordinate 482,581,519 downwards.
TATCAGTGACATCAATGCACAACTGTGACATTTTATGACAATTACTAAATAGTGTTGCCTGTAAACATTTTAACAATTATGTTTTAATAACAATGATGCTTTAGAAAAACTCAAGCTACTTATCTGGCAATCAGTCTTGTTGTTTATCTTATCTTTCCAGCATTTCCTGTAACTATTCATCCAGTCTAGGAAGGTCTGAGCTCACATTTCATACTCTATAAACTATAGTTAATTCTTTTGGCATTTTGCCTTTAATGTGATTGTGATTTGCATAACTATGCATTTATACAACATAAATAGACATCATTTTACAATTACCTTACATGGATTTCAGTATTTTTTTTTTAATTTATTTAACTATTTAACTGTCCTGCCATTAATTTTACAAAAACTGTTTGAATAATACCATCTGTGATTTTCTTTTTAAAATTCAGAACTTTAACTGTTTGGTGTTACTATATAATTATAAACAAATTGTAAAAAACAAAATAGATATTAGTTCAACCAACACATTTATATTTATATTATTTATATTTGCTGTTGTCTGCCTGTTATTCTTGTGTATTGTAACAGATGTACTTTAGATGAAAAGAACACACATGCATGTCTGTCTTGTATATGTATATCTTTATACAAGCATGTCAGTCTTGTGACTTTAAATCTTTATTTTTATTAACTATTTTCATTTAATTTTTATACGCTAGTACAGTTTTGTTTACCTTTTGACTATGCTAATGAATGGCATTCATATGCTTTACTTTACTGTAGTACTGATAGATGTCTTGCTTTAACTGAATGAAAGTAAAACATTTAAGAATGATTTGTCCCTATCATCCTACCATGTATGTTTAACCATTTTCAAAACATAAACATATTATAAAATATATTTCTTTTGCACAGATTAACTGTGTATGCAGGAAGTTCCCAGTCTCTGTCAGTTCAGCTAATTTATTTCCTTTATCCTGTAACTGCTGTTGAATTTTCTGGAATGTTGTATGGTCTTTCTGACATTCTTTAGTAAGCTGTTCTGCTGAATTTGAAACTCCTATGCACTTTTGAAAAGATGTATGTATAACTTGTCTAAGTTTCCTGAACTCATTGTGTCTGTCTTTTAGAAGTTTATTACATTTCTTTGTAACAAAATGTACTAGAGTTTCTATCAGTAACTGATTTGACTCACATGTGGTGACAGAACATAACTGTTCAACATCAGAATGTAATGGAAACACTTTACCCTTAGTTAATTCTTCAGATCTGTCTTTACAGTCTATTTTTATATTTGCAATATGATGCAATATTTTTTTATGACATAATACACAAAATGCAGTTTTTGTTGAATCACACAATAAACATTTGTCATATTTCACATGATTTTCTTTGAGATACCAGTCAAATATTGTAATACATTTGCATAATGCCTTACTATCAACCTGCCCTAATAAGGTTTTACATTTACTAATGTGCTGTGTATACCAACATAGCAATTTACTAAAGTTTGGTTTACTCCTGCATGAATTATAAATAATATTCATACTATCTAGTAATATACAACCTGTCTAGGAATACAGAAACTATATATGAATATACAAACTGTCTTAAGAATATACAAACTGTTTTAACATCATCCACACTAAATATGTGACACAGAAAAAAGTCTTACCAGTTAGCAAGAAAACAGGTGATCAGGCTGCTATTGCAGATGGCTGGAAATTTTTCAAAGTCACTTGAGAAGCTGGGAAAGCACAACAGGCAGTGGACTGATGGGCTAGTGGATATCCCCCTTTTCTTGAAGAATTTATGGCACTGCGAATTTCTTGGACTAGTCTCACTCCGGATTGTAGACGTCTATAAAACTTTACTACTGCAAGCTGCATAAACTGGAATACTTCTGTTCAGAATTGACACATACGTACAAATGTTAGTTACTGCAATTTAACTGAAGTGACCCTCTGCAGGGCTTACCATCACTCCTCCTGTGTTTGAATGCAGATTGTAGGTTCAAATGCAGACTAGCTTGCCATTGAAAAATTATATGGTGCTAGTCACTCAGATGCCTCGCCATTGAAAAAATATTATATGGCTCTTACTTGCTTCTTGCTTCTTGCCTGGATGGATTCTTGCTAAAATTCAAAGTCTGATTATATTTGCATTCACAGTCTGTTGCATACAGAAACTTGCAGAATATACACTGATGAGAGAATATACTTTGCAGCATCAACTTTAAAGAGCAGTAACAAATAACTTTTTATAATAAATCAAACAAAACCACGTTGCAGCTTAAAAGTACTGTTCCAACTTTACTTCTCATATAGTACAGATGATGTGAGAGATATAACATTTACCTCAGAACACCAAATGTGTTCCTACCATATCCCTAAACAACTGGATTTATACAGCTCTTTATATACTCTTTTTAGTCATGCATAAACATATTTTGGAGAATTGCTTATCCTGTAGAAACAATACTAAACTTCCTTGTTTAACAATGTCTTGTAAGAGACCAGCTTTTCTGACAGTGTGAATATCCTGTAACAGTGTCCTGATGTCCATGTAGAAAAACATATTTTTGAGGAAACACATTGTCCTGTATTCTATTTGAATCTGTGTATAGAAACATGTGTTCTTATGTCAATGCTGATAAGCATATCCTGTTTTTTATGAAGAAAAACATATTTTTGAGAAAACACATTGTCAGAGATCAACTTTTCTGACAGTGTGAACATCCTGTATTTTATTTGGATCTTTGTATAAAAACATCTGTCATCCTGTTTTTCCATGCAGAATAACATGTCATTGTTCTTAAAAAGCAGATTTTGCATTTTTGTTCTTGCATACATCCTGCTTTGAGTCTGTAAGGGAAGAATGTCCATTCAGCAGATTCCTTTTCCAAGCCATGGTCATTTAGTATGACTGCTGATCACATATTACTTAAACTTTGTTTCTGCATTTAAGCAAGCCTTTTCTTTCAGCATATTTACAACATAATTAATTTCAGATTTATATTCATAAAATCTAACAGGTAATGCATTGAACTAGCCTTGAATCTTAGGTATCTTCTGCATGATTGTCTGATTGGAACATGCAGGTATGCCTCTTTTAGGTCTAAAGTCACAAGCCAAGCATTCTTGCCCAGCATGGGTAGAAGCTGCTGCAAAGTCAACATTTTGAATTTTGGAATATCCAGGAAAGTGTTCAGAATAGATAGGTCCAGTATCGGCCTCCAGGCCTTGTCCTTTCTGGGTACCAAGAACAGTCTTGAGTAAAATCATTGTCTCTGCTCTTGCTCTGGTACTTGTTGAATGGCCCCCATGTCCATGAGGGATGAGACTTGTTTTTGTGCCTCTGCCCATTGATTTTTTGGCAGATATGGCCAGCCGTTTGCCTTTGGCAGGGTATGGAAATGGAACTTGTAGCCTTGTGACACTATGTTTAAAACCCACTTGGCCTGGGTTATGATGTGCCAATTTTGAACAAAAAGTGCTAATTTTCCCCCTAAGGGTGCTGCCAGAAGATAAGTGCTTGGTGCAGGCAGGGGAAAGTCATTGGGACTGTTTTCTGTATGTTTGTGATCTATCTTCTCCAGCTTTGGAGGTAGAAGCACCCCATTGCTTGGGCCTATAAGAACTTTTCACCTGGGATCTGCCCCTTTGAGGTCTGTCTGATACAGGAAAGGACCATTTTTTTGAAGGCCAGTGTCAACTAAACCTAGGTGGCTGTACTTGTAAAAAATCTTTGACAGTTTGCATAGATTTAGCGTTGTCCTCCATTTTCTTTAACACCTCTTCTGCCTTAACACCAAACAAAGTATCATGCTGTAAAGGTGCATCTAGTAATTTAACTTTAACATGATCAGGCAGATTTTGTTCCTTTAACCAAGCATGCCTCCTAATTACAGAACCCGTAACTGCGGCCCTGCAGGAGGCCTCCAAAGAATCAAAACCATATTGCAAAGTATGTTTTCTAACTTGTTCTGCTGCATACAATAAATCCTGCATTTCCTTGTTTTCTGCACATTCAGAATTTAACAACATTTTCTGTTTAAGCAATCCCATGACATGTTGCTGATATTTAAGCATATGAGTCTGCTCTTCAATTTTTCCCTTAGAACTGTTCTACTTGCAATCTAAACAGCCTATACTCTATCTGAAAAGCTCAGCACTTGCTCCTAAAGCATTTTTTATACAGGTAAAGCACTCTTAAACAAAAGAAAGCACTTCATTCACCTAAATTCTGTCGAGTACCCATTTCCCTATAGGTCCTTTCTGACTCAGTTACACAGCAATCTTTTTCACTATTTCTAGCATGTCGAAGGGTCAGTTGCTGGCGTCCTCTCCTGTTCAGCTGGTGAATCTGGGAATCTTGAGGCAATGTTACAATTGCCTCATGTACACAGACAACCCTCTTCTCCTCCCAACAAATACTAATATATGTGAGAGATGCAACTATATAGCCAAACTGGAGGCTGAGCTCTCTCAATTCAGTACTGGCAAGACCAGTCAGGAGGAGAAGGTAACCACGCACACCACAAACCCAGTCTCACATAGAACTATCACAACTGCAAACCAAACACATAAACACACAAAAACATACTCGGAGGTGCTGATTAAAAATCTACCAAAACAACAGAGGCCTCCAAAGCAGACACCCAAGAAACCACCACCTCAAGACATAGCACATGCAACACATAGTTCACAAAGTCAGTGTGCTAAACAGTCACAGCCCTTAAGGCCAAAAAACATGCCAGACACACTTGTAATAGGTGACTCCATAGTCAGACACACTGACGTCCCGCTCACCAGACTGAACAAGGAAAAGGTCACAGTAAGCTGCCTGTTGGGAGCTAGAATCCACCACATAACACAAGCACTCAGGTCACTCCACAGCAAGTACAAATATGACTCAGTCATTGTACATGCCGGTGTGAACGACCTGAGACGTACCTCCCTGGACTACATGAAAAGAGACATAGAGGAGCTCTCTGATTATGTAGCCTAGGCCGGTATGACCCTGACCCTGAGCAGCATCTTACCCTCACCAAGAATGTTGCCACAGTACAAAGACAAAATGATCAGTTTTAACAATTGGCTTAATTACTGGTGTCATTCTAAGGGGATCCAATGTCTGTCTGCTTGGGATGACATGCTTGATAAGCCACGCTGCAAGGGATGGCTTGCACCTGTCACCCCTGGGCTTCCGGATATTGGCCAAGGCTCTTGCCACCCCCATAGTGCCTTTTTTAGGCAAGGTTCAAATGACAAACCTACCTCCCTAGAAAACACAAGTGGAAAAAAACTAAGGGTAATGCTGCTCAATGCCAGAAGTCTAAACATCAAGATGCACGCCCTCGAAGCTCTCCTCAGTATGGAGAACATTGATGTCTGTGCAGTGACTGAAACCTGGTTCAAGGCTCCTGAGAGCACCCCAGCACTATCAGGTTTTACCTCATATCATGCTTTCCGGCCCCAAAACTTGGACCGAACCACAAAAGGAGGGGGAGTATCCATTTTCATCAAAGATACCCACACCTCCAGGTTAGTGGCAATGCACGAAGCATCAGAGACCATCCAGGTGCAACTAACCATAGGCAAAACTGCCTTACAGTTTGTAGCATGCTACAGACCACCCTCTCAAACTCAGGAACCCCACACAGCCTCCCTGAAGACACTGGAGAGTATGAATGTCTCTCCAAATACCATCATTTTGGGAGACTTCAATTACCCAAACATAGACTGGGAACATTACTCAAGCCCCAACACCCTAGCCCAAAGGTTCCTAGAATTCATAAACTCAAATGCAATGGAACAACTAGTCACCATTCCCACAGGAGGAGACAATATACTAGACCTGATCATCACAAACATGGGGACAAAATGCTCCACACCAGAAGTATATCCCTCTTTGGTAAGATCAGACCATAAATTAATCTCACAGAAAATCCACATCCCGCCCCCACCCCCTGCACAAAAGACCACAGTGAAGAACTTCTCAAAAGCCAACTTCACACTTCTTAAGACTGAAGTAGTATCCTTCAAGGCCCCTGGGCCAGTGGAAACCACAACCCACACTGCTGAATCCTTTGCAAATGCCTTCTATGGGCACCTTCAAGAATGCATGGATCATGCAATCCCAAATAAAACCAAGACCCATTCCCCCAAAGGCAGGCGCCTGGTCTGGTGGACCCCAGCCATAAACAAACTTTACAACAGGAGGAGGAAGCTACTACATGACAGAGCAAAATCCCTAAAAGGGAAGGCATCTCTGATCAGTACTAGCAAAAAACTACGATCACTCATAAAATCATCCAAGGCCAACTTTGAGAGAAAAATCGCAAAAGACACAAAAGACAATCACAAGGCCTTCTTTAGCTATGTTAGAAACCTGGGTGGAAACTCCCAGATATGCTCAGAGTTAGTCCAAAATGACACAAAATACACTGAACCCACTGACATTGCCAACATTCTGGCAGACAGGTTCAGTGCAAATTTCTCCTCCCCCTCCCCCCCAAAAGGAGAAAAATCTATCCCAGCAGAGTGTAGCCTCCCTAAAATCTCAGATGCCCAGGTGAGAGCCGCCCTCTCTAAAGCTAAAAACACAGCATCAATGGGACCGGATGGTGTCCCGGGCTGTGTGCTACATGAACTCCAAGAGGAACTAAACCCTCATATAAGGCTGCTGTTTAATCTTAGCCTTACTACAGGATACGTACCCAAAGAGTGGCGTACGGCAACAGTGGTCCCACTTCACAAAGGCGGTGCTTCTACGGACCCTGGAAATTACTGCCCCATAAGCTTGATGAGCCTGGTCTGCAAAGCTATGGAGAGGATCATTATGGAACTCATAAACAAAGACATTGGGGACCTACAGACATTGGATCCTACCCAATTTGGCTTTGTCAAGGGCAGATCCTGCCTTTTGAACTTGGTCGACTTTTTGAAACAGTCACTAAGGCCATTGATGAGGGTAAGGCAGTTCACACAGCCTACCTTGACCTTGCAAAAGCCTTTGACCCAATACCCCACTTGGGCATCATAGACAAACTCACCAGCTTAAATGTAAACCCATATGTCACAAGATGGGTTGCAAACTGGCTCAAGGACAGAACCCACAGGGTCAGAGTTGCTGGAGCTATGTCAGACTCTAAGCCAGTCACAAGCAGTGTCCCACAGGGCTCAGTCCTGGGACCCCTCTTGTTCGGCATTTATTTTTCCGAGGTACAGGCAAACATAGGAGGATTGTGGCTGACAAAGTTCACAGATGACTGCAAACTGGGCTCCATAATTGATACTCCAGTGGACACAAACATCCTTCAGAGAGGCCTCATAGAAATGGATAATTGGTGCCAGAGCCATGGCCTTAAGCTGAACGCCAAAAAATGTATAGTCATACCCTTTGGGAAAAACAAGGTACCGACAAATTACCACATAGGTGGTAATCCATTAAGTACGGAAGAGGTGATCAGGGACTTAGGGACCCAGGTTGACATTAACCTCTCATTTGACACTCACATTGCCAAAGTGGTTAGGAAGACCTTCTATGTTGCCCACCTTATCATGAAGGGTTTCACATCTAGATCAAGAGAGGTCATTGTGCCCCTGTACTCTTCTCTTATCAGGCCAATGATTGAGTACAATGCCCCATTTGGGATGTATCTCACCCGACACCTGCAGCAGTTGGAAAGACCCCAAAAGTTCCTCACCAAGAGGATAAAGGGTCTTAAACATATGTCATATGCTGCCCGACTGAAAAACTCCAGCTCTATTCAGTCACATACCGCCTACTCAGAGGTGATCTGTGCCTGACATACAAGGCCATGTCCAATCCGGAATTAATGGACATGCTCCACCTCAGAAAATCCAAATCCATCAGAGCCACGAGAACAAGAGACTTAAACCTCAACACAGAAATAAATAGGACGTGCTGGAGGGACAGATTCATAACCCAGAGGCTCCCTACACTCTGAAACAGAATCCCAGTCCATGTTAGGCAGAGCCCCTCACTGACTCTATTCAAGAGAAATCTTGACGAGTGGATGGAAGATCGTAGGTTTACCCCGGGGGTCATCTCTGTGTCACTACTAGACAGAGGCACAGTAAACTAAACCCTAAAAGGGTGTAGTATTCTCATCCTAAGGGGTGGTGAAAGCCACACACACACTGTCTAGGCTTATAAATGCCCTAGGGCAGATAGCCTAGTACAAACCTATGAACCTATGAAATTGACAGTTTAAGGCCTTTATAGCCAAAAGTTGCAGATGTGTAAACCTTTTTCCCCATCTATCCAGTGCCCTTGAATCTCTGTCAGAGGGGGTTGGGTTTTTTGCAGTGGAAGCCTTAACTCCCTTTGGACCCTGTGAAATAGTTTCTGGGTTAGCAACAGGGTTTTTAAAAAGAAATTTTTGTGAGTCAGGAACCCTGTAATATTTGTCAGGCTTAACAGGAGCTGGGGGTAAGGAGTCAGGGGTCAGACTAGTCTCTGAAAACACATCTACAATGTCTAACACAGGTGGAATGGCTAGAGGCCTGTGCTGACATGGTAAAAGAAAACCCTGAGCCTCTTTTTAGATTCTGAAAAATCTTGGCTCTCCCAGGGGAAATGCTCCCTCATGGTATGCAAGGTTTCCCCAAAGGAGTAGTCCTCAGGAGGAGATGCTGAAGGTATAGATTCTTCAGCATCAGAATCCTCATAGGGAGGAAGAGAATATTCCTGATCAGAAGAGGAATCAGAAGAAATAGAAACCTGATCTAAAGATTCATAGTCAGTGTCTTGCCTAGGCCTCTTATCAGGAGGGGGATGGGGACCCCTGATCAAGGTAATCAAGTCTTCGGTCATTTTGAGCATCTGTTTTTTGGGCACAGAGGCCTGTCCATGTGGCTCTTGAATTTGTTTCCTTGCTTTAGAAGGTGCTTTAGTCTTTGAAGCTGAAGTCATTTTAATGTAAAGACGTTTAGGTCTGAATACACCCTCAGAAGCCGGTACCTGCTCAGTGGCTCCAGACCCATCTGAGGGATTAACGTCCGAGGCTCCAATACCTTGAGTATTCAGTGGCATGGCCGACTCCACGTGGGAGTTGGTAGTGGCCTGCGACTCTAAAGTAGCGGGCATCAGGGGCTGCAAAAGCGCCTCACTGAGAACCGGTGAACCGGCGACTGGCTTAGGAGAAGCTTTGTCATCGGTTTTGGGCCTCGGTTGTTTTTCTCTATCCTTTTCTTTGCATTTTTTGTAAACTCCGGTAGTCGGATGGCTATCCGATGACATTTCAGGATAATTAAACCGGTGTCCAAAAAAGTTTAAAGCAAAATCATACTGATGCTTAATAGTGCATTGGTTAAATCTAGCACAAAACTGACAACCAGTAATGTTGTGATCAGGGCCTAGGCAAGGAATACAGTAAGAATGAAAATCCTTATGAGGTATTTGCTTTCCACTAGAAATACAATTATTAACTTTTTCTGACATTGGTCTGGAGCAAGAAAAAAGTTTCCCCAACGGGGTACTTAGCTTTATTGAAGACTTCGGATCTGAAACTCAAACACGAAAATCTCAGGAGTCAGCCGACCAGCACTTGCAAACTGCTTCTGCTTCGGGCACCGCGCAGCAAGAAAGACTGGAGAAAAGGACCCAAGACTTTGGAATTCAGGCCGGCTGAGGGCAACCTGCCAGCAGGATTATCCAAATGTAATGACTGCAACAGTGAAACACGAAGAACATCTAAATTCCACAGAACAACATACTTTTTTATGATTTTTCTTAGTGTTGGAAATAATTGAAAGTACAATTAAGCAGGCACTGTGCCTGCTATTTATTATACTATCCCTCTTCCCATCCTCAATGAAACACAGGGGTGCAGTCACTTGCATTACGTGCTTGTTTCTACTTATTCCTTATCACTGCTGTTTACTTGGTTTTCCTAGCCTTTCAGTGGGCACTTCTTCTCCTTTCAGCTTTTTCATGTTAGGTGTCACCACAGTGGAACAACGGTTCGCGGAATGATTGACAGTGGAGCTGGCGCCTGACCTTCCACAGAAGGCACACACACACACACCTAAGGCCAGTTTAGAGTGTCCAATCCGTCTTTGGATTGTGGGAGGAAACTGGAGCTAGCTGACATGTGAAAACTAGCATTGGCTGTTCCTCTGTTGGGCTGGAGTTCATCTTCCATCCCAGTCCTCTGCTACCCTACATCAACCTTTTTTTTTTCTTCTACTTCTTTTTTTTTAACAGGAAAGCAGTAAATAAAGACACACACACACACACATACATGCATACATACATACAGATGGACATTAACAGCAGCTAAAAGCAAACCACAGATCTTTTTGGAAAATAATGCACCAGTGACACCACAGACGTTTTTTGCAAAATAGCATTGTGTAAGCCTGCTTACTCAAGCATAACACAGATAAGTCTCCTAGCTGAAGCTTCATCCTGTACTGTGCAGTAAGTCCAACTTCAGTTACCTAGGTCACAGATCACACCTACAGGTCAGAAGGTCCAGTTTAGAAGTGAAACTCTGGGGTAGCCCCAGAGCGTCTGCTCAAAAGGGAACAGGAGCTTAATTAAAAGCTGTATTACTAAGTACACATTCTGTGCATCTCAGTGTAACATTTTAAAAATCACACAGTCCAGTGCTATAAGCAACAGAAGTCTCTACTTAAACATTAATGTGAATGCAGAGCAAGATCTAAACATTCATCTGTCTGCATAGTATCATAGATGCTGTTGTTGTGTAGAGAGATTAAGAGAGACTTGAATAGCACTAGTCTGTTTCTGACTGTTTTATTTAATTATTAGATGTTGCGCTCACTGTTATTTCTGTTCTGTACATTTCATTTCCATCTCTGGTTCCTAGCTTGAGCCATCTTTTTTTAGAGCTGTGTTTCTTTCCAGGGCTTATTTTCCTGCAAGTCTTCAATACAGACAATGCAAGCCAATCAACAAATGAGGTGTTTCTATAAAACAAACAAGTTCATCAATATAAAGTTTATGTTGATCTGCTTGTTAGTTTTTTCAGCAAAATTTCTGCAAAACTGTCACAACTCTTATAGTTTATTTTGTGAACCTTGGAAAACAAGCTGATCAAGACAGTGTTTATTTTGCGCCTCTTATTTGTTTTGCAGCTAAAAACTTGTGAAAATACCTCTGCTCTTATGATGTATTTGCACTCATGGTTTGTCGCTCTTTTAAGTGGAAACTGTAACATTTAATGCCCAGCTTCTAGCTGCTACTGGACACTGGGTGGAGAGGGCAAAATGAGACTTTCCAAAACAGATTACAGGAGGTAACTCCAATAAGAAGGTGGAATGAATGGGTCAGTTAAGACCAAGATAAGTAGATCATAAAGCTGATTGGAGGCAATAAAAAATAACATGAGCACAAACTAACAGATTAGTAGCTATGAATGGTCCTACAAAATCAATGTATCTTGGGTTACCTTCTCAGTCATGAAACCAGTACACATGCTATGGTATGGAATTAAAGTCAGCATTTTACATTGATGCAAACTGTCTCATTGTACACTTATATATACCTAGAGTTTAAATTTTATACAAACATGATGGTACACCCACTTTAGTTTTTTTTTTTTTTTGGCTTATATTATCCAGGTCCTTTGCAACAGAGGCATTTCTAGTTTCTATGCAAGTTCTATTCTAGTTCTAGTGCTACTGTTCATTAACTCTTTTCACTACAGTAAAATAGACTAGAACCAAGTCTTTGTTCTCTCTCTTTCTTCTTATGGTTAAATTAATTTATTTTCACCTACAGATTGAACTGATAGGAACAGTGGAAGTAAGTATCACTGTGATTTTTGGCCATTTGTTTTCTTTCCTCGTTAATGAACCTGATCATTAAATGTCTATAGTTCTACATAAATGAACAGCAATGCTGTGGTGGTAGTCATTATTTTCCTGTCCTAAAGCAGATAAGACACTGGGCTTCTTATTGAAATGGCGGCTCTTGAAATGGAGAGTGCCAACAAAAAAAAAAAAAAAAAAACACGTGAAGAGAGTGAATGTAAAAAATCATTCTTCTACTTAGAACTTCTTTTGTGCAGAGGGGCAAGCCTCCCTCTCACCCCTCATGTGGGTTCTAGCACTCCACACTCCCCAAACTTATATATACCAACTCCAAGATCACCAGGAATATTCCAAGAAATGGCTCCTCTGACTTAGTATATGAAAATCTGTTCTTTCAGCCAATCAGTCTACATGTATCAAGACTCATTCTCTAATGGGTCCTGGCATTTAAAATGGTTACCAAGACACTGCTCAAAACATTTTTGGATTTAGCCATAAAGTGCTTAGTTATGCGTTAATAATTTTGACATTAGTCTGAAAACAAACTTCCTTTTAATTCTCCGTTTAATGCCCCACATGAATCCTATGTTCATTAGGCTGTCCTTTAATCTTGTTAGTCAGGACATACATTTTCCAAAACTGTACAAGATGCTGTCCCAGAAATTAGAAAAATTGCTGATTTATCTCTATTCCAAAACAACTTAAAAACTGCCACCATAATTAATCAGAATGTGCCTGCTTTATCAACTGTGGATTATCTAAATCTCATAACAAGGCCTCCAAACTAAGAAAATATAAATTAAGTACATCTTTATTATATGTGCTGAACTACCATTCAGATAAGACAATATACTTATATTTCAATGCCGTATATAACACTTTGATATGTTATTATTGCCAAGTTATCAAACAGTAATTGTTTTACTGAAAAAAAAGCATTTCTCTGTTTACATTAATACTATACTGTATTATGTTTTTATAATCAAAGTCTATTATACTTTTTGTATTGTATACAATCAATGTTCACATTATGTGTGGTGTATCTGCTTATGGCCAGGAAGTAATTGAAATAGATTTTCAAACCAGCGCTTTCACAAAGTTAGCAAACCAAATAAGTAAGTGCATGAATAAATAAATGAATAAAATAAAATATACAGTTAAAAATGAAATTAAAGCATTGCAATAAAGTCTGGCATTAATGGAAACCAGCCAGTGAATCAAATCTGTACACATTTTACCTTAACCGAAGAAGCACATGTGTGATATAGAGACAGAATTTGTTAAAGCAAGGCCTGCAAGACACCAGTAGTTATGATAAAGTAATCCTAAACACTGTAGAATGAGACTAAAAACCCAACATATTGAAGGAACAGGAAGTAGTCAATAATACAGTTTTTTTATCCATAATGAGCAGATGTTAACAGACAAAGAGGAAAACATGCAATATCAAAAAGTACTAGACTGCATGTAATCTACTCCAAGGTATATTTAATCACAACATACCCTTTAGTCAACAATCTATGCAGTTGGACTATACCTAGTTTCTCTGTTTAATGGATGTTACCTTTCTACTGCAGAAAAAAATCCTCTGACTGATTTCCTAAATCTGGCTCACTGAGACCAGTTAGACTTCAGCCTTTGTTCCTCAAACTGAAATCCCAAAAATAGCTAGACCACAAACAAACTTTGCCCTTGAAACTCACATTCATTGAAACAGCATTGAAACCCACATTCAAAGAAAATGCATTTGGCCAGTGGCAGATAAAGTTTACCATTGGACTGTTTTCAAATCATAGACCCCTTGCACACATATTTAGGACCATGTGTGTTCTTTGATTCACCTTTCTGATTGCATTAAATTATAATACAGCACACTTATTAGAACATGTTTTAAATTTATTGTTTTGAACATTTTTCCAGTAAGCAATGAAATGAAGTGTTTGTTTGTTTGTGTCTTTCGGCTTTTCCCGGTTAGGGGTCGTCACAGCGGAACTCCGGTCCGCTAATGATTGGCAGTTGATTTTTACATACCAGCTTGCCAGGCCTGATGCACAACCTTCAACGAAGGTACGCCCATTCATGCATGTCTCCACACAGAAGACGCTCTGGCTGAGAATTGAACTGGACAGCGTCTTACTGTGAGGCGACAACGCTACCGCAGCACCACCACCGCGGGTTTAAGCAATGATACAAAGTGTATGAACCAATAATGACAAAACTGCCCAATTCAGAACATTTCCATTATAAAAGTCTACTCAAATGTCTGTCATTACAATCCATCAGTATCAGTAAATATGCACAATCTCTGCAGAAGTGAAATTCATCTAAATAAGTCCACTTTAAAGAGATCTGTAACTAATGAAGAGGTTACTGCTAGCAAACAACTTTATATTTCATTATTTCATATACAAATAAAGTGCCTGTTGCCCTTGAAGAATAAGTTGTCTATGTTACATTAAAAAGTGATAAGCTAGTAATGTTGCAATAGGGAATGGATGGTAAACTGATAACAGGTTCATAGTTACTGGGTGTCTCCTCCAAAGGAGGTAATTCTCAGGACTGCAACTTCCACCTCCTTTAAAGTACAACACAGTACAGTATCAGAAATCTATCTACATACTGTGGAAGTAGAACCCACAGCCTTCTACATCAAAAGCAAGTATACTACCTGTTGTGCTACTAACAATGCAAACAGACTTGGCATAAACAGCACTAAACTTCTCTTCTCTTGGTAAAACAATCACACTCTGCACACATGCCTAGTTTAAATTCATAATTTTTCTCACCAGTCCCCAGCATTTCTTTTCAACAGTCTGACCTACCTTCTTGTCTCAGTGCATCTGACTCATATTCAGACTGTATCAATACTTTTCTCTTCAGTTGCAACAATCAACTTCTTTGCGTTGACTTGAAGGAAATCAACTGAATCCCAAATCTACAAAATGGTTTCACTGAACATCATATTTAGTAAACCATACAAAATCTTTTTTTTTTGCATGGGGGCAAGCCCCTTGCACCCTTCCATGTGATGGGTGCCCCCAACTTATATATTGGAAAAGGTCAAAGTTGGTTTTACTTATTTTCATATTTCTGTTCAATGATATTCAAAATTACTTTGAACACGCTTGTTTTAACTTTGCAGATCTTAAAAATGAGCTTTTCTACCACCGTTTTTACAGAACTTAAGAAATGTAGGATATTGATTTCTATAACATGTATAAATGGACCTAGTTCACTTTAATTATATAAAGATTTATCTTGTCACTGTTACCATCCTAATACACTGTTACATGGCACTCACCAAATTTGCAGTCCTTGGCTTTTTTTTCAGTTCAGTAACAGTAGTATCTATAGCGTGTATAAAATAATAGTTGCTTGTAAAGAGCAAATGACTAATAAATGGTAAATTCTTTCTGGGCTTACAATAACCAGTGTGTCTTTCTTACTGCTACAGTTGTCATCCTTCTCCTATTAAAGACAAGTGAAATAAATACTTTCAAGGTTTTTCCAGCAACATGCAATAATGTAGCACAGCCTGTGCATTTTCAGACTTCTTGGTCAATTCACTTGCACTGTGGAATATATTGAATTTCTATATCCTAAGCATTTAGTTTTCTGTCAAATTTCCATGCAGAAGGAAAAATCTTGGAGGTTGTAACTGAAGCATTTTCCATTGTAAATTATAAGTCTGTATTTTCAAAAAAACAATCATTTGAAAGCAAATATTGTTATGTCATATGCAGATTGTTAACAAATAAAATGTTGTTAACCCCCAGGAAGTATTTTCTCAGAGGTATATCTGTATATGAGATGTACTTCTTGACATGTAACATCATGAAGCTGTTTTGTAAATATAAAGAAAACTTAAAAGAACAGCTTTACATGCAAATATTTAACATTTACTGAATTTGGGCATTACTTAGACATTGCCACAGTTCACTGTCCCAAATTAAGTTGGTACAGTCATAGTACAGGCTGCAGCAGACATATCACAGGTAGGCATATAGTAATTTACTGGAGTCTTTACCAAAATTCCCTTAATTTATTTGGTAGCATTGTGTGCTGTAAAATACTTTACAAATCTGGAGAGCAGTTAATGAGTAATGAGCTAATTACTGTACTGAAGCAAATTAACTAATTTCTGTTTCCTATGGGAAATGGCAATCCTGCGCTCGTCTGACTGTTGTGGTTTTCTGGGAAATCACTGAGGACTGAAGTCACTAAGTAATAACATACATTTCAGTTTCCGACTTCATATCCTTCAAAAAATACATGCTAACACAAACCTTGTTATTCTAGCAACTTTCTAAGCTTATAAGAGAAGTATTTTTTAAAATCTGTCCCTGTTTTTGGGCCTTTGCCCTCACATGATTTTTGGTTTTGTGCAGAATTCTTGCTCTATGAGGTTGAAAAATATATGTGTGTATCACACTCAGAGGAGTGGATGTACTTCACAAAGTCCCAATGTACACCAACCCTTAGGCACTTATTGGCATAATCAGAGAACATAGTGCTTACATGTAAAACCCAAATCCTCATCATGTGGACGACAGCACATACTCCTGGCTTGCTTGAGTCTTGCCGCAAGGGAGAGAATGGGCAAAAGGGCTTTTGCACCTAGAATGACTGGTCGATAGGGCAGCTGAGAAAGAAGGCTTGGTGGTAAAATGGAAATGAAGCATTGAAAAACAGAGAAAGAATTAAACATTCGCAGACCACACAAATCCCCAAATTCAGAGACCACACTAACCTCAAAAGAAAAGAGATGCATGCAACATAAGTTAAGGCAGAAATGTCTAATTAAAAAATGTCATTCTCTTCTAAGATTCTGGGACATATCCTTTGAGACCATACCATGTATTACCACAAGCTACTGCTCATTAGAATGTCCACGACTTAAGTACTGTTTTCTTCTGGCAATAGCTATAATTTCATTCTACCAACACAGTGAACATGAGTGGTACATAAAGACATTGCTACTTGTCCACCAGCTATGAGCATGATTGTTGTGCACATACAGGAGTAGATCCGCATAAATAAAAAGCAAAACTAAATAATTTTAATAATAGGTAATACATGAAATTAAGTTTTCCAGAATATGACTGATTTGTGTATAACAAAATGGAAAATGCAGAAATGTTAATGTACTTGTCACAAGACATAAATATTACAACTTTTTTTAGTTTAAAAATTATAAGCAAAGACGATTATTATACTCAACTGCAAACACACCACAGATAGCAAGAAGATTCATTGTTGAGCTTTGTAGCAGAGAAATGTAAAACATAACTGACAAAAATAAGGTAATAGCCTATTCTGAAGGGATCCTGCTCAATAAATTTTACAATACTCTTGGAATGCAAGAGAAACTTAGAAATATTACATGCAAGAAGAATAGATTACCTACAAAATAATTTATATGGAATAGTCATAGGCACTAAGGCAAATGAACCATCTTTATTACCATGACGGTGTAACACTCATGCTGTGATGGCAACAGTAAAGCAGTAGACAACTATCACAACAAAACAATATGACAACACATAAGTAAAGTAACTACAGGTGGGAGGTGCCTGTAGGTCTTGGACTTTTCCACTCCGTACCATCCTGTTGCACAGAATAAAATTCTAATTAACAAGATAAAAGCTTATAAATTACCCCTAAAGTAATTCTGCAATGTTGCTTTCATCTTAACTGTTATCAAAAAGTAACATTGTAAATAGTTAATAGAAGGATCAGATGTATTGCAGGGTTCTGATAATGCCTTGCTTACCAAGCAGATTGATAGCTTTCAGTGGCTCAGTGTAGTTAGTGAGAATTTCAGGTTGTCTTTTTTAGTGATACAAAACTAGGTAAACCCATGAATATCTCAGTGTATGAAGAACAATATATACCATTTGGTAGTGATCTGTTTTCCCAGTGGGTATCAATACAGACTTTCACAAATAGCCCTCTTTGCCTTCACCCTGATATTCTCAACAATAGCTCAAGCTGCTCTGACAGCACAGCAGACTTTTCAACTTAGCAAGAAAATACCTTGCCCACAACCCAAACCTTTTGAGTTCCCCTTATAAGCATACACAAATGTCTGACAGGCAAGCTTAGTTACAGAATCAAAATTACTCTATTGATCCTGCAAGAAATTGCTTATATTACAACTGCACAGATAAACATAGACACAACGTAGATCAAACACGTTAAATAATTAGATATGACAGGTACTATACTGACTTATGTTACCTCACATATATAACAGCAATGCCTGACATAGGTACATAGCCAATGTATCAGATGAGTTTGATACCACATATAGTAGTAACATAAAAGGGGGAACCTTTCGTGTTAATTACCATTCACCCTAGGATATGGGGTATAGCACATTATGATACTTTAACTAAGGTATAACATATTGCACAAAGGATAATCGCATTGATGATTAATATTGCAATGAAAATAGACAGATAAAAAGGATGGTGAAAAAGAAAAACATGGTTAAGAGTTTAATATTGCACTTTGTGGTCTCCTTTAGTAGTGGGGGTGATGCTAAGATGGTAAGAGGTGTTATAGAGTCTGATTGCTGTGGATAGGAAGGATTTCCTGTGACATTCCATGGAGCAATTTATGCTCATCAGTCTTCTGCTAAAGGAACTTCTCTGTCCAGCTGGTATCATGTTGACATGTTGAAATCTTACCATGATAGGGAGGCTCTTGTGCTAAGTATTTGTAGTAGGAAGCAGGAGGAGCCTGAGGGGGCTCTATGGCTAGCGAGCCAGCCAGCAAAAGGCCACATTACTATGATGGAGGCTAGGGTTGCAAGCATATGATCTGACAGTCCAGCACTGTAGTGGGGTCAGCAATGCCAAGGCAGATGGTATCTCAAGACAAGGTATGGGGTAATGTATTCCGAGATAGGCTCATTCCTTTCAAGCAACATTTCTCAAGGCTCACTTGAAATAATAGCTTGAGTCTTCAAAGGTGAGGGGGCAGAGATGTGACAATGTGAGGTATTGCCATCTATGCCAGAAGAAGTAGGGCAGGGGATGTGTAACATATGCCAGCACAGCTAGCTGGAATATTGTAAATAATTATATGTCATTTTTAAAGCAAACTTATTTGTACAGATGCTTGTGTTGAAAATGTATTTGTAAAGCTGTTTGTGTTAAAAATGTACCAACAGTGTGCCCTGCTGGACAGAAAAAGAAATATACATGTAATATTGTAACTGTTTAAATGTGTATGTTTTAACAGAGGATGCTGGAAGAGAAGAGGTTAATCTCAACTGAAAATAGTTTGAAATTAAATTATCTGGCTAAGGCCATAAAGACCGTATCTTATAGTTCTCAGTGCAACCAAAAGCTTCCTGTATTGTCATTGGGGTGAACTAATTGCTACTCTGGAAGGGTAAAGGTTTGAAATTGTTTTCTGACTTCCAGGAGCTGCAACTGATCTTAGCAAGGCTCTGTGTGTGTGTATTATTGACACATATGTGCTAAATCCTAACAACGTCTAGCCAAGGGGGGAAGCATGGGAACCAGAAGTCGGATGACCAGATGTATGTGATGTCATTTTGTATCCATCACTAAAAATAATTTGTAATACTAGATGAGACTGAAGTCTCATAGCACTCTGTTTTTGTAACCTGCAAAGAAGGTTCTGTCACCTACTTCATCTTACCTTGCTCTAGTAAGTAACCAGGGAATAATAATTCTTTAGATCGGTCGGGAAAATATAGTGAGATTAGTTAAGTACTGTTTTTTTTTTGTTAACTGTGTGAACCTGTCCACCTGTGTTATTTTTAATATTTCCTTTGATTAAACCTCTGGTGTTTATTGCAAATAGATATTTAGCATTTTATGTTCTTTTATTATTTATTATTAAATATATTTAAACTTTTCATCGTGGGTGGTCCTTTAGACAATATTTTAAACTTTGAGAGGACTTGTATCTATTTGGTGACACTGTGGCTAAACCTGGAAGCCTTACTACATTGGCTAAACAATATAATTTGTATCAATATTAATTTCACTTAGCATAATTGGGTACCCTTGTAAGAACCTTAGAGTAGTTGGCAGTGAACTAACTTACAGTCTGGGCAGAATGGGGCATAGCTAGTAAATCTGTGCTAGCCTTTCCCAGTTTGTGTGTGTGTGTGTGTGTGTGTGTGTGTGTGTGTGTGTGTGTGTGTGTGTGTGTGTGTGAAAATCAAGTCTCAAAGTGTGCATGTGTCAGCTACTTGGAGTAGGGGCACGAAGCATTGGTTTCACAGAGAGGGTACTGGAGGACTTGGCTTGGACACTCGGCTGAGGACTCAACCCTACAGCTGTGCTAGTGGGAAGTCTTACTGGGGATCTGGGCAGAGGGGAAACCCAGACCCCGGACTGAGTGTGTTCTCTGTGTGTTTTTAAGGGAAATTGTGTTTGATGCAGAGAGCCACATCTGGAAATGAGTGTATCCATTTTTTTCCCAAGTGAACATCCCTCTCCAGTGTTTCTGGTGAGAATTCAGGCTCCTTGATTACTGGCCCAGAGTAGGGAAATCACACCAGCAACAACTCTGTTGAGTGGGTGGTCAATTTTTTCCATGCTGGACTTTAGTTGCACTAACATTCTTCTCTCAGCCACGGTTTTGAGGGTATCCAGTTCTTCTCCAACTACTGAGCTAGCCTTCCTTACTAATTTATTGAGTATGTTTGCCTCAACCTTCTTTATGCTACCTCCTCAGCACTTTGAATAAGATAGTACTGACCACTACAGTCTCATAGAACAAATGCAGCATAGTGTTGCTGACTCCAAAAGATCTGAGTCTTCATAGTATGTGCGGCCTAGTCTGACCCTTTTTATATGTCACCTGTGAGGTTTTGGACCAGTCCAGCTTACTGTCCAGGTGCACCCCCAAGTACTTGTAGTCCTGAACAATCTCCAGTTCAACCCCCCAATAGACAGAGGTGTCACTGGAGGATAAGATTGTGATCTCCCTGGAACTATTACCAACTCCTTTATTTTACTGGTGTTCAGCTGCAACTGATTAATCTCACACCAGCTCACAAAGCTGTCCATCACCCTCCTGCATTCCTCCCCATCTCCAGGTCTGGTACTTTCTACTATGACCAAGTCATCTGAGAATTTTCCAGGTAACAGCATTCAGTGTTATAGCTGAAGTCTGTGGTATACAGGGTGAAAAGGAACGGTGATAAAACTGTCCTCTATATTGTGCTTCAGTACTACATAGCATTGCGTCAGACATACAGCCCTGCAGTTGCACATAATGGATCCTAGTGGTCAGATAATCCAGGATCCATGAAACTAAAGGAGCATCCACATTCATCACTGACAGTTTACTCTCCAGTCTATCTGGTTGGATGGTATTAAAGGCAGTTGAGAAGTCAAAGAGCATTATTCTGAGGGATCCTCCTGGTTTTTCCAGATGACTGTATGCTCCATGCATAAGGTGGATAATAGCATGTTCTACCCATATCTTTTCCTGGTATGCAAATTGAAGGGGTTCTAGTTCTGACCTGACCTTGGGGTGAAGTACTTCCAGGACCAGACTCTTATGTGAGTGCCACAGGCCTGTAATCTGAAGTTTCCCCTGGATGTGCCTTCTTTGGCACTAGAATCAGGCAGGATGTTTTCCACAACACGAGTAGCCTATGGGTACTGAGGCTCAAGTTGAAGATCCTGAGTAGCACCCCTCCAAGCTGCAAGGTGCTGGTCTTCAGCATCTGTGGGCTAATGCTATTAGGCTCCACCAATTTTGTAGAGCAAAGTCTTCTTAGTTCTCTTTTCACCTGGTCTGATGATAGTCAAACTGCTAACTTCGGCTTTGCCAGCCAAGGTGGGAGTGTGGGCAGTTTTTGTTTGTGCCATATGGTCCAGATGTGACTATGTACCTTCCTTTTCCTGTTGAACAGTAGAGAATGTGGTGGGGGGAGGATGCCAAGGTATGCATTTTGCTATCGGGAGGGCATCTTCCCTTTGCAAGTGGGGACCATATTGCATGTTTGTCAGGTGCATGTTATCAAACCTATTAAAGAACATGCTAAACTCAATGGCTCTCTCTCTCAACTCCCCTTAATCACACGGCTGCTGGACCTATAGCCAATAATGGTCTTCATCACCCTCCATACTTCTTTACTGTTGCACTGCTGCATTTTTTTGTTCTAACCTCCTTCTATACCTGTCCTTTCCCTCCTTAATCTTCTTGGCCAGCTGTTTCTGTGCCCTTTTCACTGCAGCCTTCTCTCCAGACCTGAATGCTTTCTTTTTCTCATTCAGGAGGGCTTTGATATCCTTGTGATCCATGACTTGTTTTGGGAAGCAATGTATAGATTTTAAGGGTACAGTGACTTCCACACAGAAGTTGATGTATTCACTGACACAGTCAGTGAGGCTACTGAGGTCTTCCTCGTGAGGCACACAGAGGGTATCCCAGTCCATGGTCTCAAAACAATCCTGAAGAGTTGCGCTTGCTTCTCTTGTCCACTTCCTGACTTTTCTGATGGTGGCTGACTGCCTCTTAATCAGTGGCTCATACAGGGGGAGAAGGTATACCATATTTTGGTCTGATCTCCCGAGCAGTGGGATGGCTGTGCCACTGTATGCTTCTTTAACATTTGCATACATTAAGTCCAGTGTTCTATTCTCCTTGGTGGGGCAGTTGACAAACTAGGAGAAAGTACTGAGTGTTCTGATTGGGTAGACATGGTTGAAGTCCCCAGAAATATAGACAAGAGCATCCAGATGATTTGTCTCAAAGAGACCGAGTGGATGACATCACATGCTGCCATAGCATTGACTGAGGCGGAATGTAGACTGCAATAGCAATTGCACTGAGAACTCACTGGGAATATAGTATGGAACTAGCCCCACCACTAATAACTCAATCTCTGGGTTGCAGATCCAGTCTTTCATTACTGTGTGCTCAGAGTGGCACCAATGCTCATTGACAAAAATCAGAGGCCCCCCTCCTTTGCTCTTCCTACTTCCAACCCGGACTTTATCTGCCCTTACACACTGGAAGCCATCAATATCTACTGGCATATCAGGTATATGCTCATGCAGCCATGTCTCAGTAAAGCACATTAAAATGCACTCCCGGCATTCCCTTTTGTTTTTGACCAGAACTATGAGCTCATCCATCGGGTTGCCAAATGATCTAATATTGCCCATGATCACGGAGGGGAGATAAGACTTGTACCTTCTTCTCATTGCCTCCCTATTGCCTTGCTGTTGTCCATTACCTACCTTCTGCTTACCACCTCCTCCACCTTCTTAGTTTCCATGGTATGTCCAAAAGGATGCCTGTCTTTGTGATGTTGTGCACAGCTGACTTTGTCATCAGCTCAAATAGATAGTTTCATTCATACACAAGTGTCCTGTCTGAAATAGTGGCAGCCCCGGCGTTTGAGTCCAACCATCTCCTAACATAACCCTTCAACATTGTTGTTGTTGTACAGCTTTACATTTAACGGCAATAGCAAGTTAGTAGCAGTTGTGCACATCTTGATATAAACTTAGTCTGCCACAACATCTGCACTTCTAGCTCCAGTATTACAGGGATATTGACTGACATGTAATGCTGAGGCTCCATCTTTCTAATTTAGCTTTTTTGGGTCAAACTTAAGAGTAATACAAAACATTACCACTTCATTAACAACATAGCTGTCTTTACTAACAATTTTCAAGCAATAAATGTGTCACCTTACATACTAGCAGCATGTCATCACATAGTCATGGTACTGCCTTTTATTATCCAGCCCACATGTGTATGACAAACAAGCCTGGTCAATTCTCCTGATAAGTGGCTGTGTGACAGTTATTAATGGTCATGGCTTCTGCCTGTAGTCATAGCATTACATACTATGGTTCATAGGTAGGTACTAGGCTATTGGCCCTAGGGCCTATATATAAGCCTAGCCAAATGGTACCCTGGCTTTTGCCACCCAAGAAAATTATTTTCATGTGCCCCTGTCAAGCAGAGCCACAGAAGTGATCCCCGGGGTGAATTTCCTATCTCCCATCCAATCATCAAGATTTTTCTTTAATAGTGGTAATGAGGAGCTTTGTTTGATATAGATGGGTAGTTTGTTCCAGAGTATGGGAAGTCTCTGAGACAGGAATCTATCCCTCCAGCATGTTCTGTTTATTGTCGTGACAAGGTTTAGGTCCCTAGAGCGTGTAGCTCGGAGGGATTGGGATTTCTTTACGTGGAGCATGTCCAACAGCTCTGGGTTTGACATAGCTTTGTATGTTAGGCAGAGATCACCTCTGAGTAGACGATATGCGACAGAGTAAAGTTGGAGTTTTATGAGATGGTCTGCGTAAGGCATCTGTTTGAGACCAATAATCCTCTTTGTGAGGTATTTCTGTGGCCTTTCCAGTTGTTGTAGATGTCTTGTGAGGTACATACCAAAAGGGGCATTGTACTCTATAATGGGTCTAATGAGTGATGAGTAGAGGGGTACAATTACCTCTTTTTTCCTGGATGAGAAACCTTTTGTGATGAGGTGTGCCATGTAGAAGGATTTCCTGACTACTGTGGCAATGTAATTATCAAAGGAGAGAATACTGTCCACCTGTGTGTCCCAAGGTCTCTTATCACACTTTCGGTGTTAAGTAGACTACTGCCTATGTGGTAGTTCATGGGTACAGAGTTTTTACCAAAAGGGATGACAATGCACTTTTTGGCATTGAGCTTGAGGCCATGGCTTTGACACGAGGCATCTGTCTCAGTGAGGCCCTTTTGTAGGATGTCCACATCGTTAGGAGATTTGATTATGGCTCCTAGTTTGCAGTCATCTGTGAACTTTGTTAGCCAAAGACCTTCTGTGTTAGCCTGTACTTCAGAGAAGGAGATACCAAACAGGAGAGGACCTAGGACTGAACCTTGTGGTACTCCACTTGTCACTGGTCTGAAGTTGGAATTAGAGTCTGCAACTTTCACAGTCTGGCTTTGGTCAGTGAGCCAGGTGGCAACCCATCTTGTGACACAGGGATTTATACCTAGTTTAGTGGGTTTGTCTATAATTCCAGAGTGGGGGATGGTGTCGAAAGCCTTGGTGAGATCTAGATAGGCTGTGTGTACCACCTTACCCTCATCTAAAGCTTTGGTGACCACTTCAAAGAAGTCTATCAGGTTTAGGAGACATGATCTGCTTTTTACAAACCTGAACTGGGTAGGGTCCAGAGTTTGGAGATTACCAATGTCATTGTTTATAAGTTCCATGATGATACGCTCCATAGCCTTGCAGACCAGGCTCATCAGGCTAATGGGGCAGTAGTTTCTGGGGTCCATGGTGGCTCCCCCTTTGTGGAGTGGGATAACCGGTGCTGTATGCCATTCAGTGGGCACAAAGCCTGAGGTGAGGTTATGATTGAACATGGTACTTAGGTGGGGTGCCAGTTCATTCTGTAGTTCATGTAGAACACAGCCTGGGATGTTGTCGGGTCCCATGGATGCTGTGTTCTTGGCTTTGGAGAGTGTGTTTTTTACCTGTGCAACCGTGATTACAGGTACTTTGCATTCTTCCAGTATAGAGATGGGCCCTTTAGGGGATGAGACAGGGGTAAAGTTAGCACTGAACCTACCTGCCAAGATGTTGGCAATATCAGTTGGTTCTGTATATTTAGTGCCATTGCGCTGTAATTCGGAGCAGATCTGAGTGTTGCCATTGAGATTCTTGACATAGCTATAGAATGCTTTGTGGTTGTCTTTAGAATCAGTGGCAATTTTGCTTTCATAACTAGCTTTGGAGGATTTTATGAGGGATCTCAGCTTCTTACTGAGGCTGACCACGGAGTTCCTCCAATCATGGGTTTTTACTCTTTTTTGCAACAGTTTCTTTCTCTTGTTGTAGAGTTTGTTTATAGCAGGGGACCACCAGATTGGCTTCCTTTTTTGGGGGGATAGCATCTTGGTTCTGTTAGGGATTGCACGATCCATGCACTCGTGTAAGTGCTTATAAAGTGCAAATGTATAGGATTCAGCAGTCGTATCTCTACTGTCCATCAGCATGGGTGTCATGAAGTTTGCCACTTCTGTCTTAAGAAGCATGAAGTTGGCTTTGGAGAAATTTTTTACGGTGGTTTCCCTAATGGGGGGTGGGGCTGGGATGTGGATATCTAGGGTGATTTGCTTGTGGTTGGATCTGACCAACGAGGAACTGACCTCTGGTGTGGAACACTGGTTGCCCATGTTGGTAATGACCAGGTCTAGGATATTGCTGTTCCTGGTGGGGGTGTGGATAAGTTGATCCAAGGCATTAGAATTTATGAATTCCAGAAAACGTTGAGCACAAGAGTTGGCACATGAGTAGTTTTCCCAGTTAATTGTGAGGTAGCTGAAATCGCCCATTATTATGGTGTTAGGTTGTACCCTAATATTTTTCAGTGTATCAAGAAATGAGGAGTGGGAATCCTGGGGCATGGTGGGGGATCTGTAGCAAGCTATAATTTTCATTGCGGTCTTGCCCAGAGTTAGTTGCACTTGGATAATCTCAGATGCATTATGCTGAGCAACTAACCCTAGAGGTGTGGATATCCTTAATGAATATTGACACGCCTCTGCCTTTAGTGCTTCGGTCCAAGTTAGGTGGCCGAAAGGTGTGGTATGAATTATAGCCTGGTAATGCAGGGGTGCTCTCTGGAACCTTGAACCAGGTCTCTGTCACTGCAGAGATGTCGATGTTCTCCATTTTAAGGAGTGCCTTGAGTGAGTGCATCTTGAGGTTTAGAATTCTAGCATTGTGTAGCATTACCCCCAGATTTTGCTTGCTTGTACCTGTTACGGTGGTGAATTTGTCATTTGAATCTTGCCTAAAAAAGGCACTATAGGGGTGGTAAGAGCCTTAGCCAGTATCCAGAATCCCAAGGGTGACAAGGTGCAGGCCATCTCTGGCAAAGCATCGTGGTTTGTCAATCATGTCATCCCAGGCAGACAGATACTGGATCCCCTTAGAATGACACCAGAAGCTTAGCCAATTGTTGAAGTCAATCATTTTGTCCTTGTCTGTGGTATCATTCTGGGTGATGGCAGGATGCTACTCAGGGCTAGGGTCATACCTGCCTGGGCTACAAGATCAGAAAGTTCCTCCATGTCTCTTTTCATGTAGTCCAGGGAGGTACGTCTCAGATCATTCACACCAACATGGACTATGACAGAGTCATATTTGCACTTGCTTTGGAGTGACCTGAGTGCATGCGTTATGTGGCGGATCCTGGAACCTGATAGGCAGCTGACAGTGACTTTCTCCTTGTTTAGCCTGGTGAGTGGAACATCAATGTGCCTGACTATAGAGTCACCTATGACTAGAGTGTTAGGTACGTTGTTATGCCTTATGGGCTGTGGTTGAGTGGCACACTGACTTTGTGGGCTGTGTGTCATTTGGGTTGTGTTGGGGGGTGAAGGTTGCTTACATTTCTGCTTTGGAGGTCCCTGTTGCTTGGGAAGATTTTTTTTGAGAGCCTCCACGAATGTAGGTGTGTGTTTTTTGTTTCTGTGTGTGTGTTTTGGTGGTGTAGGTTTTGAGGGACTATGTGATGAGTGTGGTGTGGTGCAAGTGTTTACCTTTCTCCTCTTGACTGTCTAGTCCAGTCTTAGGTGAAGAGAACTTTGCTTCCAGTTTGGTTATATAAGTGCATCTCTCACAGGTTGTAGTGTTGGATGGTAGAAGGAGAGGGTTTGTCTGTGGAATCAGTGCTCTAACCTGGTTATCAGTTAAAAAAGGTGTTTTCTGAATCTTTTAATCAATTTTAAAATATCATGTGTAATATTTGTAGTATTTCTTAAACTGGGATGTCAATACTTTATTTTCATAGCATCTATTGAAAGACAGAGGTTTTTTCTTTGCATCTATCTATTGTATTGTGTTAATAGCAAGCACTTGCATTTTCGTGTTTTCTTTCTGTCATATATTAGTACTCCTTTGGCAGGGCTTATCAGTAGCTATTTTTGTTCTATTTACTTTCTGGCCAGTTCTTGACTGAAATGGATTTATCAGTCAACATGCCTGTTAAACAGATAAATAAAATAAAATAAAGTACTGCTCTGCCGTATAGTGGCATCCACTTTTCTTGGGGCCTAAAAGATTTTATACAGTACACTACCTTGTCACTATAGTTTCACCCATTCACTGCAATAAAGCCATACTCCTTGCCTATTATATTTATTATTATTATGCTATTTTTGTCAAAGTCTGTCACAAGAAATTCTTAGGCAAGGACACCCAGGCCTCCACAGGATATCTGATTTGTTCCTAATTATGTTCATCTGCACCGGTCATCCTTTTTTGTCTACATACTATTCTACACCTGATTCTTATAGTATAAACACATTCCATAAAGAACTGAGATTCTTGACTATCTTTCTGCCTCTTCTTGATCCTGTTGTCTGTCTGCCAGAAGCCTTATTATTCTGCTTCAATATGTATTCTTGGTATAGTGACTTTTTTTTTAAGTTCCCCTTTTCTCTAGCCAAGCATGCAGGAATTTAAAGTCAGACTGTCTGCTGTTTCGTACTAAGTTATGTGATTGGTTTCTATGACCCTGACAATCACTCCTCTTTCATGCATATGAGAGTTCATCATCACTCCACTGGTAGACTGCTATTCCACTGTATATCCACTTGCTATGCACATCAAAAATCATGGGCTTAGAGTGTATCTTGCACTACCACCCACCCAATATCCATGCCTAAATAGCCCTCCAGTGTTACATTACTCATACACAGATTTCAATTTATTATCCATCTACACACACTGATTCACTGTCTCTAAAATCCACAGAGTAGTTTATATTATACATATCTACCCATGTTGTGATCAATGCAACTCATGCCCTTCCTTGCCTTACAGCAACCTTGGTCCCTTGTGTGATGATATGGACAAGTTCCAGCATAGCCAGCTGGAGTTCTGTAAAGTGTGATATGTCCTTTGAATATCAAACTGATTTATACACAATGCTTGTGTTACAAATGTGTTAGAACTGTATGTCTTTTATATATCAAACTGATTTTGTACAGATGCTTGGGCTGAAAATGTATTTGTGAGCTTTGCTTGTGTTGAAATGTATCAACAGTGCACCCTACTGAAATGAAGAGAAATCTACATGCATTAATTTAGTTGAATAAAATGTATATGTTTTAAAACAGGATACTGGCACAGCAGAGGTTAACTTTAAGAAAAATAAAGGAAATGTAAATGAGCTGTTAAACCACTAAAAGGCACCCCACAGTGTTGAATAAGACGAGAGATGCTGGCTCGTGGAAGAACCTTTGCCCATTAGCTTAGTGAAAAGCAGGGAGTCTCCAGGTGCTACCATAAACATTTGGATGTGTATTGTGGTTGTCTGTGCAAAATTCCTGTCTCAGCTTCAAAGGGGAATACTGTAAAAATCTAGAGTCAGGTGACTAGATAAGGTCATTCTGCCAACCCTCTTGGAAATTATATTTTAGGTAATGCAAAAAGAAATCTCAGAGTATTGAGTATTCGGTTTGAGAAGCCAGACTAGAAGGACCCGCACCCACATCACCTTGCCTTGCAGTAGTAAGTAACTTAACTAGGGAACAGTAATTATGTTAGATTAAGTCAGGAATATAATGAAGCTTCAGGTGCAGTTCTACTATGTAGTTAACATCAGTGACCTTCCTTACCACCTTGAAGGGTCCCTCCCAAGCTGCCCACAGTTCATTGTGTCTGACAGGAATGAGAACCATCACCTGCTGTCCCACAGCATACTCTTTGGATTGAGCATTCCTTGTCATACCACACCTTTTGCTGCAGTTGGGCTCCTGCCAGATTCTGCTGCGCTATGTCCATGAGCTCCCCAAGCCTTGTCCTGAGATTTAGGACATATGCCACAACAGACACCTTGTAGGATTCACACTTACCCGCCCACTCATCATGAATTAAACCTAAAGGCCCCTCACCCTATGCCAATACAGCAACTTAAAGGGTGAAAAGCCTCTGGATTCCTGGAGTACCTCTCTCTATACAAACATCAGATGGGTCAAATATTTGTCCCACTCTCTCTTAAACTGGTCTGCAAATGCCTGTTGCATGGTATTTAGTGTAGAGTTTAACCTCTCCACAAGACCATTAGTCTGGGGATGGTAAGGTGTGGTCTTTGCGTGCTTCACCCCACAGCATTTCCACAGACAGGCCAGCAAGTCTGACATGAAATTAGCACCTCTGTCAGTCAGTATTTCTCTCATCAAAACCCACCCCACTGAAAATCTCTAACAAAGCATTTAAGTTCATAGGTAGGTACTAGGCTATTGGCCCTAGGGCATAATTAAGCCTAGCCATAAATTCTGTCCTATAGCACTTCCTCCCAGGTGGTTTAGTTATCTGCACCCCTGTCGAGCAGGGCCACAGAAGTGATTCCTGGGGTGAATTTCCTGTTTCCCATCCACTCATCCAGATTTCTGCCTCGATGGAGGATGGAGCCACTGCCTCAGGGCATCTAGTAGCATAATCTACTACCATCAGGATATACTTCTTCCTTGTGGAAATTGGGGTACTCAGAGACCTCACAATATCCATAGCTACCCTCAGAAATGGCACCTCAATCATAGGCAAAGGCATCAAAGGAGCTTTGACCTTGTCTCCTGCCTTAATTTCTTTTTGGTACTCCTCACAGGTCCTGCAGTACCCTGTTACATCTCTTGCAATCCCAGGCCAGTAAAAGTTCTGCATAATACATATGTTAGTACGCTTTATGCCCATATGACCTGCAAAAGGAATGTTGTGGGCTACAGCTAGAAATACCAGATGGTAGGCTCTAGGTACTACCAACTGCTTTATTACATCACCCTCTATCCCTCCCTCAGGGGTCCACTCTCTATACAGTAACCGTTTGTTCCAGTATACAGACTTCCCTTTTCCTTGAGAATCAAGTGCCTCCCTAGCTACCTCCATCAAGCCTCTTAATGTAGTGTCTGAGAGCTAAGCCTATCTCAACTCTGTCTTTGTAATTCTTCTTAGCTCTCCTTCCACAGAAAGTCTGGTATCCTCACTGTCAGCCTGGGTACTACCACTCATCTCTGCCCTTGCATTCATTCTGTCCAAGGAAATATCAGTACCTACCAGCAGCTGTGGCTCACCTTCAGGCTCATTACTACAGGGTAGCTCCCTCCCTGAAATGGCCACCTCAGCAGCCCTGGCTTCAAGTGTGGGGTCTGTCTGGGTGCCCCCCAGGCTACCAGCCCCACATGCCTGTCTCCAAGCCTGACTGCATGTAACTGCATGCACACAAGGGACAGCATTATCAAAATCATTCCCTATCAAGATATCTGCAGGGATATCCTAAAACAGACCTATTTGCTTGCTTCCTTTTCCACCCTCCCAGTTAAGGTGAACCCTGGCCAAAGTTATTTGGAATGGGGTCCCTTCTAAAGCTCTAACTGGAGTAGACTGCTCAAGAAAGTACTGCTCCTTTGTAACCAATGCAGGTTTCACAATAGTTATGTCAGAGGCTGTATATCTCTTAGCCATGGCCTATTTTCCATCCACTAATATTGGATATCAACTCTGGCGATAGTTTGGTACCCCTGTTGCCTCCAGACAACTTACCACTGAAATACTGTTATTCCCACTTGCTGGCTCCTCAACCTTTTGTTCTCCACCTTGCTTCTGTGGGCATCTATGTTATATATGGCCCCACTGATTACATTTAAAATATTTAACCTTTGATCCTGGCTGTGCACCTGAACTAGTAGCTGCCCCTGTAAATGGTGGACTCTGTTGGGGTGGTTTAGGCTGCTCACCATGGGTTCCCTTATATCCATGTGCAGCACTGGGTATCCCCTTCTTGTGCAGTGATACCCTGCTTCTTAATTAGAGATCCCACCTGTTCCCCAACACATCTGCAGAGTTAACACTCTCGGTCTGCCAGATTCTCGTGTCCTCAGGCAAAGTGCTAAGGGCTTGTTCCCTCACCAAAAGGTCTGCCAGCCCTTCAAAAGGCGTGACCTGACACCCATTCACCTACCTAAGAAAATAAGTGCTTAAGTCAACAATATAATCACACACACACATTCACGTGTCTTGTGTCTATGCTCACAAAACTTTTTAGTTTAAACAATCAATATCAGAAAGTTTAGAAACAGCAGTCACAGCTTTACCATCGAGTAAGGGGGTCAGGAACTGTACACAGAGTCATTGGTCAACATTATACTGTTTACATAACTCTGCTAGTTTTATTCATATATTTGAAAGACTATCACCCTCTGTAAATTATGGAAGAAATGTACTGACCCTTACTGCTTCTGGGTTTGGTTATTCCCTTCCCCATTACCTCCATGACCCTGGGGAAGTCAGCATCTCCCTCTCAGTTGAAGCTGCTTCTCATTTTCTTCGGCCTCCAGATGCTGCAGTCTCTCTGCTGATTCTAATTCCAAATGTTTAATCTCCAGTTCAAGTCTCTCTAACTCCAAATGGATTTTTAAGTTCTCTGAAGAAAAGGTGAACTGTCTTGTTTCTGAGAGCAGCAAATTCCCATCACCGGTCTGGTTATCCTCCTGGTTCCTGGTCTGAGCTGCAATAATGGCTGAAATAATTTCCTCTTTACTCAGGTTGGTATGCACCAGTCCTTTGCTTTCGCATACCTTGGCCAACTGGTTCTTTGTCTGCTTGCCATAATCCTCTGCTGGCATCTTGGCCTGCTTTCCCTGACTAAATTAAACTTGGAAAAAAAAATAAAACTGCTGTGAAATGAAACTCAGTGTTTATCTTGTGGCTGCTGAGAATACACACCTTCAGTGACAACTGCCTAGAGGCTACAGAAGTTTACAATATCCACACCACTGTTCACCAATATGTGATATCCTGACTCTGGGGCAGTAGTCAAGAATCCTGAATCCTCACCACTGACAGTGGAGAGGGACATTCACTTGAAACAAAAATGGATACACCCAGTATTGTCAGAAGCAGCTCTCTGCATCAAGCATAATTTTCCCTAAGAGCACACAGGGAATACACTCAGTCCGGGGGCCGATTCCTCCCTCTGTCTCCCCAGATCTCCATTAAACCTCCCCACTGGCACAGCTGTAGAGATGAGTCCTCAGCTGAATGTCCAAGCCAAGTTCTCCAGCACCTTTTTCTGTGAAAATAATGCTTCTTGTCCCTGCTCCAAGCAGCTGACGCACACACTCTGAGATTTGATTTTCTCACACACACACATACACACACACATGTGAAAGGTTGTCAGAGATCTACTAGCTATGCCCCCTTCTGCACAGACTATAAGGTAGTTATACCACCACCAAACACTCCAAAGTCAACTACTTCAAGGTTCTTGCAAGGGTACCCAAATATACTGAGTGAAACTGATATTAATACAAATGGCAGTGTTTGGCCAATGCAGTAAGGCATTTAGGAGTGGCCACAGAGTCACCAAATAGATACCAGTACTCCCAAAGGTTAAAATATTCTCTATAGGACCAGCCACAATGAAAAGTTTAAATATATTTAATAATAAATAAAGTAACATGAAAATACTAGATATATGTTTACAATAAACACCATAGTTTCAATAACAGGAAATATTAAAATTAACATGGGTGGACAGGTTCAGAGTTTACAGAAAAACAATAGTCAAAGCAGTAAATGACAACTTGAGGGTAAAGAACCTTAGCGTAGCTAATATATTTGGCTCAGTGTATAAAATGTACCTCATTTCATATATGCAAGACCAATAGGACGCTGACTGAATGTGTGAGGGAACATATTTATGTGATAAATCGCAAGGATGATACTAATGCCTTAGCAAAACATGTAATCAATAATGATTTATCACATAAGTTTATATTCCTAGTAATTGAATTAGTTAACAAAACACATCGGCTAGGGAATTTTAAAAAATATATAGAAAAACAAGAAATCCAGTGGATCATCAGAATGCAAGTTGATAAGAACAATGGGTTGAATGATAGGGTTTCTGTAAAACCCATTCTTATTGATAGACCCTTATCACATTAGTTATAGTGCTGAGTTCTGTATCAATGGTGCCTATACATGGGAAGTGATTTAATATTTTAAATGGAAATTTTTATAGGTTTTATATATGTGTGAAAGTTTGAAGGCGCTATTAGTAATTAATATTTAGTATTTTGTGTTTATATATGTATTGAAATGTTTACATTGATTTATGAGTGTATGTATAGTTAAGTAACATAAGTTTATGTTTTTTTAATATACTACTGCCATCATGTGGTTATACAATGTACAACAACAATAGTGAAATAAGGATTTTAATTAATTAATTGAATAATTATGGTATTTTTTGGTGTTTTTTTTCAATATATAAGTTGCATTATGATGAGCATTCTATACTGTCCGATGAAGTGTCAGAAGTGAATGTGAAAGCGCTTACAATTTTTATTGTCTGCACATTGGTTTATTTTCGTTGTGATTAAAAAGCTGATTCCTTCAGAGCCGTGTTTTTTTTGATACAGAAAAACAACAGTGCACTAATCTCATTATATTTTCCACACTGGTCAACAGAATTATTATTCCCCGGTTACTTACTAGAGCAAGGCATCCTTCTATGTCAGGTTCCAAGAAACAGACTGGCCTGAGACTTCAGGCTCATCTAGTATTAAAACATTATTTTAGTGATGGATTACAGAATGATAACATATAAATCTGGTCATCTGGCTTCTGGTTCCCATGCAACCCCCCCCCCCCATTGCTAGAAACTGCCAGGATTTAGCACATATGTGTCAATGATACACACACACAGAGCTTGCTAAGATCTGATGCAGCTTCTGGAAGTCAT
Source organism: Protopterus annectens (assembly GCF_019279795.1). Taxonomy (NCBI): domain Eukaryota; kingdom Metazoa; phylum Chordata; order Ceratodontiformes; family Protopteridae; genus Protopterus; species Protopterus annectens. The sequence continues at coordinate 482,546,952 of NC_056743.1, read as the reverse complement.
AAAACAATTTCAAACTTCTACACTTCCATAGTAGCAATTAGTTCACTGCTAAACACAATACGGAAGGCTTCCAAATACTTGTTTTTCCAAACATTTTGTCACTGACTGCAATCAGAACTGGAAAATACAATCATTATGGCCTAGGCGCAGTAATTTAATTTCAGAACATTTTTCAAAGTTAGCTGCAACTAGAATGTGATCAATCTCTTCTCTTCCAGTATCCTCTGTTAAAACACATACATTGAATTCAGTTACAATACAGTCAGGACCCTCTGTTAATACATTTTTAACACAAGCAACTTTACAAATTAATTTTCAATACAAGCATCTGCACAAATCAGTTTGATATACAAATAACATGTAATTCTTTACAAAATTCAAGCTAGCTTGCTGGCATATGTTACACATCTATTGCCCTACTTCTCCTGGCATAACTGGCTATACCTCACATCAGCACAGGCATCATTATGAGGGCTTAATTTGCAAGACAAAGAAAAGTAGGAAGGAGTTTAAGAAATGTATATATATGTGTGTGTGTGTGTCTGTGTGCGTGTGTGTGTGAGTGTGTATATATATATATATATATATATATATATATATATATATACATACACATATATATACACACACACACACATAGATGCTCTGGAACAGACTCCTGATCCACATTAAACAAGAAATCCTTGTCCATATTCAACCATTCAACTATGACTTGGATCTATGGATGAGAAATAGAAAATTTACTCCAGGACTGGCCCCTGTACTACTAATGGAGAGAGGCAGCTCCTAAATGTTTTATCAGATGCATGGTGTGAAAAACTGAAAGGCTGCTAGCCCAGCTAGACAGCATTTTGTAGATAATTCTATGTCACTTTAAGTATTGATAAAATCCACAGGCTGTTTCACAAATGTAAAGAAAACTGTGTTAAATGTTGAACTTCAAAAATGTAACCACAGTGCACTCTGCTGGAAGAAAGCTGATAAAGTAAAGCATTTTATGACTGTTTGATCTCAAAGCTCGGATTCAGAATGTCTGGACTAAGGAATTCCTTCTAATGTTTTGAGATCAGAGTTAATTGCAAGGTTTTACATGTATAATGTATTTTATTGTTGTGCAAGCTTACTAAGAAATGTACATTTAGAGTTTCTTTTAGCCTGGAAACCAGAGAAGTGCCAAGAATTATGTCATATAAAATGAGTCAGCAGTGATGTATTATCAATTTAAGACCTAATCAGACAGAGGGAATTAGAGCATTTTGGATTTTGTCTGAAGAACATATACTCACCACCACACACTTTGCTCTGTACATAAGTAGAATCTTAGACTTTAGTGTTTCTCTTAAAAATAGATAGAAAATATTAAGTTTAGTCTAGCTGTTTTCTATGTATATATGTCATACTATTTTACAGTATTATTTTAAGTATTTTCCTGTGATCGCTGAACTCTTGACTAGCACTGTGTTGAAATGAGGAGATATGTCTTGTGTTTTTATTTATTATTAAATATTTTTAAACCGTTCAACTGTGGCTGTTTTGTGTAGAGATATTTTAAGCTCTAGAGTACACTGCATGTATATAGTGATACTGTACAAAGCCACTCCAATAAGCCTTAAAAGTTCTGGTCACACTTACTAATTAGATAATAATATTGGAAGTAAAATTTGAAACCCTTTGGGAAGGGTCTTATTGATAGCTGATAAATAGGGGTTCTAGTGGCATTGGATTACTACCTTCTAGCCTGGACAGAAGGGGCACAGCTTGGTGAACCTGTGCCAGCCTTCCCCAAGAGTGTCTGTGTTGTTGTATATAAATCATATCTCAAAGTGTGCAAGTGTGTCAGCTACCTGTGCAGGGACATGAAGCACTGGCTGGACAGAGGGAGTGCTGGGAGGACCTGGCTTGGAACCCTGGCTAAGGACTCCACTCTATAGCTGAGCCAGTGGGGAGTCTTACTGGGGATCTGGAGAGAAAGGGAGAAACCAGCCCCAGACTGACTGTGATCTCTGTGTGCTCTTAAGGGAAATTGTACTTTACTGTGTGTGTATTTGCTATCTTTCCCAATGTGCATGCCCCTCACTGGTGCTAGTTGTGTGGATTGAGGCTCCTTGGTTACTTGGCTAGTGCATGGGTGCCACATATTAATTGGCTGGCAGTGGTGGGATATCCACACTACATATTAATTGGATGACAACTGGCTTGTAGTGGTATGGATAGTGAATTCCTGTAGCTTGTGTACAGTGATCACTGAATGTGTTTTTGTACTCTAAATCAGCCACCCAGTGAATATTCAAAGTTCAGATCACAATTGTTTTATTTATTTTGATAGCTTAGTCAGGGAGACCAAGCAAGCATGTCAGCAGAGAAGTATGGCAAGCTGACAAGGAGCCAGTTGACTCAGATGTGCCAGGCTAAGGGACTGGTGCATGGAAACCTGACTAAGGCAGACATGATTGCAGCTTTGGTCACAGCTGCATTAGAGAACAATAAATCAGGAGGATGATCAGAATGGCCATGGAGATGTACAACACTCAGAGAATGAACAGCTCAACCTTTCTGCAGAGGACTTAAAATTCCATCTGGAGCTAAAGAGACTTGAGTTGGAGGCCAGGCGTTTGGAAAAAGAAGCAGCAGAGAGACTGAGACATCTACAGGCTGAGGAGAATGAGAAACTGCTATGCCTGGAAGCTGAGGAGAAGGAGAGTTAGAGGCAGCACGAAAAGGAGATACTGACTCTTCACAGGAGTCATGGAGTTAGTGGGGAAGGGAGTAACCAGACTCCAGAAGCACAAAAGGTAAATAAATTTCTTCAGCGGTTTACAGAGGGGGGATAATTTTAATAGTTTCATTCATATGTTTGAGAGGGTATGTAAACAGTATGATGTAGACCAAAGGCTCTGGGTACAGTTCCTGACCCCCTTACTCCATGGTAAAGCTGTAACTGTGCTGTCTAAATGAACTGATCATGAGTTTTTTGATTATACTGCTGTTAAGAATTGTTTTTTAGAATTTTTTAAGCTAACACCTGAAACTTATAGGAAAAAGTTTCATGAGCATAGACGCAAGGCAGATGAAAGTGTGTGTGTGAATATGTTGCTGAACTAAGTACTTATTTTCATAGGTGGGTGAGTGCATGTCAGGTCACCACTTCTGAAGGGCCGGCAGACATTTTGGTGAGGGAACAAGCCTTATCACTTTGTCTTAGGACATGAGGTTCTAGTTAGCTGATAGACAATGTGCTACTTCAGAGGAGATGGGGAAGAAGGGAGACCTATACCTAGCAAACAGGACATCCCTGCACAGGAAAGGGACACCCAGTACTGCTCATGGGTCTAAAGGAACTCAAGGTGGGCAGCCCAGACTGCCCCAACATAATCTGCAAGTAGCAGGGGAAGCCACTAGACCAGGTACATGTTCAGGACCTAGGGTTAAATGTTTTTAATGCAACCAGTGGAGCCATGTGGCATACAGATGTCCATGGAAGCAAGGCGGGGAACAAAAGTTGAAAGAGCCAGTAAGTGGGAAAGACAAAATGCCAATAGCAGGTTGTCTTGAGACAACACGGGTACCAAACTACCATCCTGCAGATGTCCTGATAGGGAAGGATTTTGATGAGGCAGTACCATGTGTTTATGCAGTTACATGCAGTCAGACATGGAGACAATGCATGTGGGTCTGGTAGCCTGGGGGAGACCAAGACAGACCACATGGCCTGCAGCCAGGACTGGTAAGATGGTTACTTCAGGGAGGGAGCTAGGCTGTAGCAGTGAGAGTGAAGGTGAGCCACAGCTGCTTGTGGGTACTGATGGTCCCTTGGACAGAGTGACTGCAAGGACAGAGGTGAGTAGTAGTACCCAGGCTGACAGTGAGGCACCACTGTCAGAGGATGCCAGACTTCATGTGGAAGGGGAGCTGGGAAGGGTTTCAAAGAGAGTGTTGAGACAGCTCTCAGACCCTACATTACAAGGCCTGAGGCAGGTTCCTAGTGAGGAATCTGATTCTCAAGAGAAAAGGGGAATCTGTATACTGGGACAAAGGGTTACTGTATAGAGAGTGTACACCTGAGGGAGGGCCAGAAAGTGAGAGGATACAGCAGTTGGTAGTGACTAGAAGCCTGCCGTCTGGCACTTTTAGCAATAGCCTATGATATTCCCTTTTCAGGTCATATGGGCATAAAAGATACAAAGAGACATATTATGCAGAACGTCTATTGGCCTGGAATTTCCATAGATATAACAGGATACTCCAGGACATGTGAGTAGTGCCAAAAGGTAGGCAAGGAAGGAGACAAGGTGAAAGCTCCTTTGATGCTTTTGCCTGGGATTGAGGAGCCATTTCAGAGGGTAGCTATGCATATTGTGGGATCTCTGAGCACCCCAAGTTCCACAGGGAAGAAGTATACCATAGTGGTAGTAGATTATGCTACAAGATACCATAAGGCAGTGGCTTTTTCCTCCACTGAGGCAGAAAAAGGTGGCAAATGCTTTGTTAGAGATTTTCAGCAGGGTAGGTTTCCCAAAAGAAATACTGACTGACAGAGGTGCCAATTTCATGTCAGACATGCTAGCTTGTCTGTGGAAGTACTGTGGGGTGAAGCACCTGAAGACCACCCCCTACTATCCCCAGACTAATGGTCTTGTTGAGAGGTTAAACTCTACAATCAAGTTCACGGTACGTATGTTTGCAGACCAGTTTAAGAGGGAGTGGTACAAATATTTGCCCTATCTGTTATTTTTTTACAGAGAGGTTCACCAGGAATCCATGGGTTTTTCACCCTTTGAATTGTTGCATGGGCATAGGGTGAGGGGTCCTCTAGATTTAATCTGAGATGAGTGGGTGGATGAGTGTGAATCTCACAAGGAGTCTGTTGAGGCATATGTCCTAAACCTCAGGACAAGGCTCAGGGAACTCATTGGCTTGGCCCAGGAGAACCTGGCAGAAGCCCAACAGCAGAGAAAGATCTGGTATGACAGGAATGCTCGAGCTACAGAGTATGCTGGAGGGCAGCAGATAATGGTTCTCATTCCTGTCAGCCACAACAAGCTGCAAGCAGCCTGGGATGGACCTTACAAGGTGGTAAGCAAGGTAAGTGATGTTAACTACCTGGTAAAACTGCTAGGCAGGAGGCAGGGGCACAAATTGCACCATGTTAACATGACAAAAGCTTTCCATGATAGGGAGGCCTTAGGGTTGAGCATTTGCAGTGGATTGCAGGAGGAGTCTGAGGGAGATCTGGTGTCTGATCTCCTCAGTGAGGCTCGGACTGACACCTCATTGGAAGGGGTAGCAATGTCCCAGCAGCTATCTCCTACCCAGGTTCAAGAAATCTGAGCAGTGTTACAAGAGTTTGGGGACATGTTCACTGGGAAACCAGGGTGCACCTACCTGGTGCAGCACCAGGTGGATACAGGACCCCAAAGGCCTATTAGGCAGGCCCCTTATAGGGTGCCTGAGAGAGAGTCAAACAGACTCTGAGGGAGGAGATACAGGAGATGTTGGAACTAAGGGTAATTCAAGAATCCAACAGTCCCTGGGCCTCCCCAGTGGTGCTGATTCCAAAGAAGGATAGCAGCACCAGGTTCTGTGTGCATTATAGGAAATTAAATAAGTCACAACAAGTCAGATGCTTACCTCATACCTAGGACAGATGAGACCGTAGAGCAGCTGGGCAGGACTAAGTATCTTACAACCACTGATCTTACCAAGGGTTTCTGGCAGCTGCCCTTGACCCCCAGTGCTAGAGAGAGGTCAGCCTTTGTGACTCCTTTAGGCTTGTATGAGTTCACAAAGATGCCCTTTGGGATGAAAAATGCCTCAGTGACTTGTAGATCAGGAGGGTTTCCTTGCTTACTTAGATGATATTGCCATCTACAGCCATTCCTGGTAAGAGTACCTTCAACATGTCAGGGAGGTGCTGGGCAGACTACAGAGGGCAGGGTTGACCATTAAGTACAGCAAATGTTAGGTGGGTATGGCAGAAGTCTCCTACCTGGGACATAGAGTGGGGCGTGGCAAGATCAGACCAGAACCTGCCAAAGTAGAAGCTACTCAGGCATGACCTGCACCTGTTACCAAAAAGCAGGTGAGAGCATTCTTAGGGACAGCAAGGTACTAAAGAAAGTTTGTCCACAGTTATAGTACCAGAACTGCTCCCCTCACAGACCTGACAAGGAAAAACAGGCCAGATAAGGTAGTGTGCACCACAGCATCTGAGCAGGCATTCCAGAAGCTGAAAGAAGCTTTGGCAGGTCCCCCTGTGTTAGCCAGTCCAGATTACAGCAAAGAATTTTTTTGTGCAGGTGGATGCTTCAAACCATGAGGTGGGGGCTGTACTTAGCCAGATTTCTTCAGAGGGAAAAGAGCACCCAGTGGTTTATCTCAGCCATAGGCTCCAACCCAGGGAGGAATGCTATGCAGCTGTAGAAAAGGAATGCCTAGCCATAGTGTGGGCACTGCAGAAACTTCAGCCTTATCTATATGGAAGAAAATTCACTGTAGTTACAGATCACAATCCCCTAAAATGGTTACACCGAGCCAGCCAGCAAAATGCCAAGTTGCTAAGATGGAGCCTAGGGTTGCAAGCATATATGTCAGTGCAGCACCGCAGTGGGGTTAGCAACGCCAATGCAGATGGGCTATCAAGACAAGGAATGGTGTAAGGTATACTCAGATAGATGTAACCCTCTCAAGCAACATTTCTCAAGGGACACTTGAAAAACTAGCTTGAATTCTCAAGGGGGAAGAAATGTGAAAAACCGAAAGGCTGCCAGCCCAGCTAGATAGAATTTTGTAGATAATTCTATGTCATTGTAAATATTAATATAATCCACAGGCTGTTTCACAAATGTAAAGAAAACTGTGTTAAATGTTGAACTGCAAAAATGTAACCACGGTGCACTCTGCTGAAAGAAAGCTGATAAAGTAAAGCATTTTATGACTGTTTGATCTCAAAGCTCAGATACAGAATGTCTGGGCTAAGGAATTCTTTCTATTGTTTTGAGACCAGAGTTATTAATGTATTTTATTGCTGTGGTTTCCTGGCCAGGTGCAAGCTTGCTAAGAAAACTAAGAAATGTGAATTTAGAGTTTATGTTAGCCTGGAAACCTGAGAAATTCCAAGAATGATGTAATCTAAAATGAGTCAGCAGTGATGTATTATCAAATTAAGATCTTCTGAGAGAGAGCGAGAATTAGAGCATTTTGGATTTTCTCTGAAGAACATCCATTCACCAGCACTTACTTTGCTCTGAATGCAAGTAGGATCATAGACTTTATTGTTTCTCTTAGAAATAGATAGAAAATAGTAAGTTTAGTCTAGCTGTTTTTTATATTTATATCAGACTATTCTACAGTATTATTTTAAGCATTTTCCTGTGATATCTGAACTCTTGACTAGCACTGTTTTCAACTGAGGAGATTTGTCTTTTTTTTATTATTTATTATTAAATATTTTTAAACCTTTCAACTGTGGCTGTTTTGTGCAGAGATAATTTAAGCTCTAGAGTACATTGCATGTATATAGTGATACTGTACAAAGCCACTCTAATAAGCCTTAAAAGTTCTGGTCACAGTAATTGGATAATAATATTGCACAGTAAAATGGACACCCTTTGGGCAGGGTGTTATTGGTAGCTGATAAATAGGGGTTCTGGTGTCAGTGGACTACTACCTTCTAGACTGGACAGAAGGGGCACAGCTAGTGAACCTGTGCCAACCTTCCCCAGGAGTGTCTGTGTTGCTGTATATAAATCATATCTCAAAGTGTATGCATGTGTCAGCTCCTTAGGCAGGGACATGAAGCACTGGTTGGACAAAGGGAGTGCTGGGAGGACTTGGCTTGGAACCCTGGCTAAGGACTCCACTCTATAGCTGTGCTAGTGATGAGTCTTATTGGGGATCTGGAGAGAAAGGAAGAAACCAGCCCCAGACTGACTGTGATCTCTGTGTGCTCTTAAGGGAAATTGTACTTTACTGTGTGTATTTGTTATCCTTAAAAAACAAAAGTCACCAGAAGAATCTCAAACTCCACCAATATTATTTGTTATCCTTCCCAATGTGCATGCCCCTCACTGGTGCTAGTGGTGAGGATTGAGGCTCCTTGGTTACTGGGTCAGTGCACGGGCATCACACGGGTCCCCACAAATTATCTGTATTATGATCACAGCTATTCCCATTTGGGGTAATATATTATTATTGAACATGAGATTTGCATTGCCAGTCTCTAACCAAATGGGATAGGTTAATTCATCCACAAAAAGGGCAACTGGTTAGGCTTAAAATGGCACACAAGGGCAGCTAGCCTAGTACTTACCTATGATCATATGACTAAGCCCAAAGGTATTTAGACAGGTTTTGGGGGTGATACTCCAATAAAATCAATGGGAAATGTTAGGCAGTGCTTCTGGTTTAGGACAGGAGAGGTGAAGGAAGTAATTAGATATTTAAAATATTTGGGATAGATTGAACTGTCTTATGAAAGGCAACCATGATTTTTAAGATGCCTACCACAATCTGTTATGAAGAAGATTAAAACATCTGCACACACTTCCAAGAATGTGTCCATTCTGGAAACAAATGCATATCATCAAATTAATCAAATGTTGTTTCCTACCTTTTACTTCAAAACTTCAATGAGGGTCAGCAAGCTTCTCGCAATATGCATCAAACACATAGCAGTTCAGGTTATGCTCTTCCATCATAATATGTGTCTGACAATAGTACCCTTATCTTCATTAAATCTGCTTCTAAACAGCACATGAGGAAAATCTGTTATCCTACTCTTCCAAGTGTGGTCACATGTTACATCAGTAACTGACATTCCATACGACCAGCTAGATGATTCCCAACAGCGTTTCTTGGAAGCAGCACAGATGTGAATGCTGTCTCTATTAAGATAATGTACACAGCTGTATCTGACATAGATAGCAGAAGTCCCACTGTTGAAGTCTGCTTGTTTTACGACAAAGCTTCTGCTTGCATAAAATCAAGACTGCTGTTCTGCAAAGTAGAATATCTTAGCCAAACATCAGGAGCTATTTATGAATAGCACATTACCTTCTGAAATGACCTTTAGTGTTAATGGAAACACTCCTGATGCCATCTAAGGAAACAAAGTGTAAGGGTTACTGCAAGTAGGAGTCCAAGAGTCCCTGGTGGTGTCATTTTCCTGAATTATACTTGGATCCATGGTAAGAAATCATTTTGTCCAGCATGATGTCACTCTCTTAGTCTACTCATTCTTATTTAATGTCCTGGACAGCTGCTTGAAGTCAGCATATACAAATTCTGACTAGTCGCTGTGCTTAAATGGTCTAATACATCTGATCACTTTAACAAAGACTTGACTGTAGCATGTCCAAGCCTATGCATTAACTAGTTGCCACATGGAAATGGTTAATATTCAGAGTTTGAAATTTAAATAGCTCATATTGGAACAGATCTACAAAAACTGCAACAAAATAAAGCACAGGGAGGACACAGAATTAGTACTAATGACTTGTGAACATTTCAGTGTGAGATTACAGTACCATTATATCTGTTATTCACCAGGTCATTTAAGTATTGTAAACTTCCTGAAGATTGGATTAATGCCCTTGTTAAACTAATGTTTAAGGCAAAGGGGGCTAGGACAAACCCAGAGTCATACAGGTCATACAGACCCATATGTTAACTTTCATGTTGTAGAAATAAAATAAAAAATAAAGCATATTTTGGATAAATTATTATCAGAACTGGAAAGGTTGGGACTTGAAATGATATAAGAGCATGCATATGTTGGAAAATTATTTAGAACCACCTGTAACATGATTTTCTATAAAATAGAACAGCTATAAATGAAAAGTTGTGCTGTGATGTAATTTATATAGATATAACTTCAGCATTTGATAGCATCATATACAAAACAATGATCAATAAATTAGAACAACTAGGTACTGATGTAACCTTGATAAGATGGATAGATGCATGGCTTACAAAAGGGATATGACAAGTATTGTACAGCAACTGGACAAGTGATATTCTATGTTAAAGACAGGATGTCCCACATGTCTCTGTCCTAGGCTCATATTTGCTTAGATTGCGTCTTTCAGGCTTATCTTTCATCTGAGGTGTTCTACAGATTGTACATTGATTACTTGAAATTACATGAACATGTGTGATTACATGTGTTACAGATAGGTCATGTCAGCAAAAGAATCAAAAACTTCCTGTGGTCAAACTCAAAGGTAATTAAAACCAATAAAGCAATACCTCCTACAGTAAAGTCCAAGCCACAAAGAGCAGGCAACCAAATGAAATATATTTAATATAATGTGGGCAATGTATTTTATTATTGTACACTTCACATAAAATGTTAAGTTCTTTTGTCTACTTGGAGACTTCATCAGAACATTTTATGCACAATGGACAATAATACAATCTATCTAATGTACTATGGGTAATATTTTTCATTTGGTTACCCCTTCTTCATGTCTGCAAAAGAATTTGACTAAATTAACCATTTGGGTACAGGAAAATAAATGTTGATAAATACATCAAAAAGTAAGCATATGCAAGAAGTAGATTAAAAGGAAAATATTTAATAAAGCACACAACAATTGAAACTGTAGATTCCTTTTAGGATCTGGTTATATGGGTAGATCCATCTTTGTGTGTTTTTACTCATATCAACCAGTTGGTTCATGCTAGCTGTAGAACTATAGGTTACATAAAAGACTAGTCTAGGAAATCAGAAATGATGAAATCATTGTTTGTAAGCTATATTAGACCCTAAACTAGAGTAAGGAGTAACAATATGGAAACCTTATTATACACAAAAATGTACCTCACCCACCGCATAGACCTATAGTGTCAGGCTGTAGGTGGGTCAATGAATTCATGTCTATATTTGTAGCCAAACATCTGAAGGTTGTACTAGATAAAATGGATGTTATTTTACAGGACACTGAACAGTTTTTGAGATGGCTATATGATAATGTGGGAGATACTGCTATTGACGTGATGTTAAATTTGTAACCATGGACGTATGCTCTATCTTCACTGTAATTCCCAGTGATATAGGTTTGGAATATATTAAGAATTTATTGGGTATGAATAGTGAGTATGCCCCTGACTTTATAGATTTTGTTACATCTCTTCATTGAGACCATCCTTGAGAACAATGTCTTCTGTTTTGGTGATAAATATTATCGACAGAAATTGGGTGTAGCCATGGGGACCCCATGCACTAATAGTTACACTAATGGGGTCATGGCTTATTGGGAACTGATTAATGTACTATAACAATAATATGTATACACCCTATATTAGATTTTTTACCTGTTTTGTTGATGACATTTTTATTTTATGGACAGAGAATTTACAATTAGAATCATTCATTACTTATATACATAGTACCAATGCTTTTTTGAGGTTTGAGTATCAGATCTCCAATAGTAGCACTGATTTCTTAGATGTTAAACTGATGAAAGAATTGTAGCAACAGAAGTATAACTAGTAGATAAAGAAAACCTTACCACAAAAATCATATTCTGCATCGGCAGAGTTTACATCCACCTAGGATATTTAACAACATTGTACAGGGACAAACATTAAGATTGCCCAGATTACATAATGGGGATGATTTGTTCTTCAAGAAGATGGAAGTGATGCATCATGAGCAATGTAATGGGTTATTCAGTGAATGAGTTAAGCAAGGACATGAGTAACATCAGGGAAGATAGGGGTAAACCATATTTTTTGCAGAAAGTATACAATGATTCTACTCATAATGTGGATGACCAGTCATGTTTGTTTAGGGTAGGGGTTCCCATTGTAACAACATATTCCAACATCATCAGATCCCTCTGTAATATAATTGAAAAGAACTGACACATTCTTACATCAGATCAATTTATTAATGGTGTGATAGGATCCAAACCAGTTTTTAGGTTTAGGAACAAGAAATCACTAAAAAGGATGTTGTGCCATAGGAAAGGTAACTTAGAACTGCAGACAGATCGTGGTACATTTCAATGTGGAAATTGTAATTTTTGTGATTTCATAGACAGTAACATGTTTTTGCATCCCACTACTCATCACAGGTATTTCTTTAATGTTAGTGCCAACTGTCTCAACAAACATTTAGTAAATTTAGCCCAGTGTACATCTTGTCAGTGTTTCAATGTAGGGAAGACAGACCGTTGTCTTAGAGACAGAATCAGGGAGCATGTAAGGGAGATTAGGCAGGACATTTTGAATTCATTGGCTAAACACGTTACTAATATGGGTATGGCACATACTTTTAAATTTAAAGTTATAGAGACTACTGATATCAAACGCAAAATAGGGGATGTTAAGAGTATTACTGAAAATAGGGAATTGCATTGGATTCTGAACCTGCAAGCAGATAGGAATAAGGGACTTAATGGCAAGGTCTCCAAGACCAAAGCTTAAGCAGAGAAGACCCTATTGCACTATATAATTGGTTAACTGGTGGATTAAACCTGTGGATTAAAAAAATATCATTGGATAAAGGAATGTAGTTAAAGCCTGTTTGTATCTTGTATGTTATGGTCTAAAGATGAAAGCACTTACCATGTTTTATTTTGTATGTTTTTTGAAAGTTTTATTAAACTATACAGCTTTGTTATTTTGTTTTATTCAATATGGAAACCATGAAAACAAGCACGAGTACTGCGGAAATATGGCAAGGGCATCCATGGATATGAAAATTTAAGTTATTATGAAATATTAAAATATTTGAATTTGTACAATGTCTCATATAGATATTTAAGAGGAGAACTTATTCAGGTATTTATGGCATTTAAAGGCAAATACCTCCGTGAATGGTTGGGATTATCAAATTATAATAAAGCCTGCACTAGTTTAGATATTTTAAGAACAAATTGGACACTTATTATGGGAATGACTGTTTTGGTATTTTGGCAGGCAAGAAGGGCATTATTGCCTGTGCCTGAAATATTTGTGTGTGTGTGTGTCTGTGTGTGTATACAGCTACTATATATATATATATATATATATATATATATATATATATATATATATATATATATATATACACACACACACACACACTTACACACACATTTTGTATATGCACACACACACACACACACACACACACACACACACACACACACACACACACACACATAGCAACATGGTAGTTCCTGTCTTTTAGATACATGCAATTCCACCTAGATCAGTTTTTTCTGCTTACAACTTCCAATAAACAAGAAAGGTCCAAAAAAGCACTTGGTGCCAGATTCATTAACACCTACACAAAGTGTACACTAAGTGTACACAATCTGTATTCAAGAACCTCCCTACCATATTTCACATGTGCTCTAGTCACTCAGAAAGATTGCAGTAAGCATACATACAGTCTCCACTTTGTGGCAAACTTTATGTATCCCCCATGATATTTAAAGCTGCAAGAAAATAATTAGAAAAACTAAAATAAGGAGGAAGAAGATGTGAGTTCTGTTTGTGTTGTCTGTTCACTCAGATCAGTGTATACTTAGTGTAGGCATTAATGAATCCCAGGGGTGGTCGGTTTCACAGAATAAAACCTGTGGTACGGATTTTAAATGCAGGTTAGTCCTCACTCGGCTGCTCTAATTTGGACACTGTATCCAGGACAGCTACTTTACTTTGATGGTGTAGTACTGAAATCCTTAAGAAAACAAAGACCATACTGATAAGTTGGCTGTTTTTATGCCTCAGGAAAAGCCATCTCTGCCCTATTCCAGAAAGGTTTGCCTTCCAGATTCACCTACAGAATGAACACAACAACCTCTTTGACATCAACAGTCTGGCTCGTCCTATAAATAGTAAGCCTCTGTGTAGAAAGTGTCCTCAACAAAATGCATATTTAGCATGGTACTGTCTGTGCTTCGAAGAATTTCATCACCCTGTAAACCACAACAAAGTCCTCATTAGGTTAGAACTGAAAATCCAGTTTTTGCATACTAACTGGAGCATTTCTATTGAGATAATCTAGTCTGCAACTAGCAGTTAGCGAAATCAGTCATTTGATAACTTTTGCTAATTTGTCTTTAAATTTCCAGATTAATTTAACTAAAAGTAGCTGCTTTGTTATTCTTGTGCAAATTTAAAGCCTTTTTCCACAATCTAGTCAACCAAAAAGTCTGCTATAATAGTATGTAAGTGTGGTTAATGCATGTTGAATCCATTCTTTTCAGCTACAGTATTTTTTCTTTCTCAAGATGTAGGGAATCCTTTTTTAAGTGTTCCGTTTCAGTAGAAATGAAAATATTTTTCCCCATCCTGTGTTATTCGAGACTTTTTGCTTTACTTTTGAATAGTAAAGCTATAATGCCTTGCTATTGTCTTGTAATTAGCATATGCCATTGATAAATCTCCAGCTGTATAGTTTACCCCAGTCGAAACAAAAGTCAGTATTATCAGTGCATTATATATCCATATCATTAATAAGTTGCTCATAATCATTCACAGACCTCTTCTTGATTCTGTCATGAAAAGTGGGGAGTATGACAGCTCTACAAAGATTCATTCGACAAGTGCCATTTGTCCAAAGTAGAATGGCTGAAAACTGCTTTCTGAGCTAATGGACTTTGAATTATTACTTACTGTTATTATGTAACCAGTTTGTTGTAAGTTTCACACTGACTATACCACTACAATAAAAAAATATGTATAATATTTTTTTTTTATTCCAACCAATAGCACTACAGATTTATTTTGTCTTGCACTGACAGGATAAACAACTCATATCTTGACTTCAGGTCCTGACCAACTAATGCTATTTTACAATAAGACTTTTCTTAAAAGCAAAACTAAGCAAGACAGAAAAAAAAAAAAAAAAAAAGAAAAATACCTTAAGAGCGCCACATTTTATTCATGCTTTCCATATTACTGCAAACATATTCATCATACCTTTTTCTCTCTAGATTCTAATCCAAACCCTTTCTGGTCAGACCTCCCATGTCAAAATCCCTTTAATGTGCTCTGTTGCACTTTTACAGCCATATGAAAACCTTTAACTGCTGTTTTTATTGTTATTGTCATTGTGTAATCTGAGAAAGGACTACTTAACTTGTTTGTCAGAGAATAGTATACACATAATACAATTCTCTTAGAAGGATGTTTTTGCCCCCCCAAAAAAAACTGAATTTCATTTCAGATTATTTTTTGTGAATTCAAGCATAATCTGAACTTATATATTTTAAACCTGTGTCGCAAAAACATTCTCACACACACTTTGGGTTGATTGATAACTTACTCAGAAATATAATAATATAGGTAGAAGTTATTGTTATCTGTTATTGTCATTGTGTAAGCTGAGAAAGGACTACTTAACTTATTTGTCAGAGAATGGTATACACATAATACAATTATCTTAGAAGGATGTGTTTGCCCCCCCCAAAAAAAAAACAATTTCATTTCAGATTAATTTTTGTGAATTCAAGCATAATCTGAATTTATATATTTTAAACCTGTATCACAAAAACATTCTCACACGCACTTTGGGTTGATTGATAACTTAACTCACAAAAGTGTATCCAGGGAATCCAACAATGAACCAACCAACGATCAACAAACAGCTCCCCTGGACAAAACACCACGATCCAAAATGTCCAAATCCTTTATTTAATGAAGTACAAAAACAGTAGGTTAAGAGCTTTCATCTGCACAACGTAGATTTCTTCAGAACAACTAATACACTCAATACTTCAATTTAAATACTTTCAAAAAGACCGCCAAAAATAATTAATTATTACCTAACCAATCAAACATTCAATAAAATTAAAAAACACAGAACAACATTCTCCTTTTGTCATATGAACAAGATAATGAGTTTGTAGTTGAGTGAAATACATTAAAATGATACTGAAATAAATCCAAACCATAATAAAATTCTCTGTGATATGAAATATAGATGTAAATAAATACCTGAAATTCCTACTATAAATATACAATATAACATAATATATTCCTATATGTTAAAATAATAAAATATATATACAATAAAAACTAACAACTACATTTGATTTGTACTTATACTGTAATTAATTTCTTAATAAAGGTTTGATGGGAATATACTCATTAATGCCTGGTGGACTGGCTGCATTCAGTCTAATCTGCCATTGAATCTCTTTTTCCCCTAGGATTGATTTTATATCACACCCCCTAGGGTTACTCTTGACCACTTCAAGAATGGCAAATTTAAATGAATTACAACCATCACTCTCTACCAAGTGCCTATATAGTGCATTATTCTTGTCTTTCTGACTTCCAGAAAGGATGATATGATTGAAGAAATGAAATTCATTAGTCAATTATTTAGTCAAAGGGACTATCCACCCTCAATGGTCAAGGATGTTACTGAATATGTGACCAATGAATGGGGAAATAAATATCCACCTTTGTTGGGGAGTGAATTCATACCACATAATGTGACA
>NC_056743.1:482215510-482225510 GCF_019279795.1 Protopterus annectens | reverse complement strand
GAATGAAATAGAGAGTAAGTTCATTCTAAATTATAGGACATTATTTCCAATGGGGTCTCAATCTTGAAGTGAATTTGGTGAATTAGTATGATGGTTAGTTTATTAAAAATATAAATATTAAAAATAATAAAAATGTTTTAAAAATGTAAAAAATTTTCATTTATTAATATTTAATATTTTGTTTAAAAGAATATGTTTAGAAATGTGTACATATATATATATATATATATATATATATATATTTTATATATATATATATATATATATATATATATATATATATAATATATATATATATATATATATATATGAGTGTGTGTGTATGTGCATATGTATTTGGATATGATGGTGGCATTTTAAGAAAGTTTAAAAAGTTAATTGAGTGTAATTAGTGGGATCTGGATTTGTTAAATATAAAAAGGGCTGTTTTTTCATTATACTTTATCCATCGAAGGCAAAAAGCCGAGGTAGCAATGTATTTGATATTAAAAAGTTGAACAGCTTCTTTCTAGTCTGGTCCTGCATCTTTGTTTTTGTTAATTCTGTTGTTCTAGAGTTTTTTATTACATTTTATACAGCAGCCTGATTCTCTTTTATAGGTTGTGTGTACTGCCACAATGTTGTATAACAAACGTGACAATAAGTACATACATATGCTGTTAAATGTGTGATATACTGGAATAGGTATGTCTAATTTGATGGTGAGAGAGAACTGCTGTCTAATTTAGTAATAGCAATGGTGTGAATGCCATACCCTGCATACTCTGCTAAGTCAGTCCATGATGTCAGCTGCATCCTACTGACGGTTTCCTTGTGTGCTCTTATATACAGCAAGTGGTACTAAGACTCAAACGTACCAGCACTGTTATGAGAGTTGTGTAAGAGTGACCTGTCGCTAACACTGTTGTGTGTGTTGTGTAAGAATGACGTCACTAGCACTGTTATGTGTGTTATGTAAACATGACATGTCGCTAGCACTGCGTGTGTTGTGTAAGAATGACATGTCGCTAGCACTGTTGTGTGTGTTGTGTAAGAATGACATGTCACCAGCACTGTTATGTGTGTAGTGAAAAAGTGGCATGTCACTAGCACTGTTATTCTTTCACTGCTCCTGCAAAAGGAGTTGCAATCTCTCAACCGTGAGACCCAATACTTTTGGCAATTTTGGGGGGGGGGGGCTAATAATAAAACACCACTCATCTTGTAGTTCCCCTCCCATATGACACAATGTGAAATTCAGAAATGTTAACAAGTGATCTCGATTACTACGTGTGGTGTTGTATAATACTTCATATCAAGTACAGATGCTGATGTATATTGTACTTGTCTGTGATTGGCTCAGTAATACCAAACACAGTGTCATGTAACAACATCTTGTCCACCAGCTTCTCAGTTTAGGTTATACCTCATTAAGTGAGTAGCACAACTGCTGTTCTAAATAATAACAGAAAATAATGTCAGTGTCATATTAGTACAGACTCCTGAGAATATTTCATGAACTCGTTCATTCATTCTCCTTTCACACACATAATCCGGCTTATGGTCACAATGTCGCTGGAGCCTATCCAGGAACTCATAGGTCAGAAGGCAGAAAGTAATCCTTAACTGTGTACTAGCCCACCACAGAATGTACACACACACACACCCACATGCATGCGTACACACACACACACCCACATGCATGCGCACACACACACACACACACACACACACACACACACACACACCTCACATGATTTGCACAACTGCTGCCTGCATGAAAACATCCCAGTTGTCATTTATCATCTCCTTGGCGTGTTGGAGGAACCTAATGAAAACCCATGTGGACACGGGGGAGAACATGCAGACTGTGCGGTGCTTGACCTCTGCAGCGTGAAAGTGGCACCTCCAAGAACTATGCCACTGTCTCATAAAATGCAACTGCATATCTCAGTAAATGCATCAGTAGTCTGGTTCCAATATGATGAGGTTGAACTACATTGCTACAGTTAAAAAAATAATATTCTATTCTGATACTGGAAGATGAAACTCAAACCAAAAGCTGTAGATGGAATGAAGGAGCAAACACAATTCTTTAGTACTTTCGTTCAAATTTATTCTTCATGAACTTCTTCAGAAAAAAAGGCTAACCACTCAAAAACACACCTCTTATAAGTTACATCACCCATCATATAACTTTCATGATACTTTAAATTAAAGGTGTAAAATCATACCATAAATATAAAAAAAACTGTCTTGTTTTCCAAACAGCTTAGAATGTCAAAGCTTCATAAAAAAATGTCTTAATATAAAAACATTACCATATTATTGTGATTTGAATGTTATTTTAGTGCTAAAAAACACTTAATATTGAAGCATTCATTCAGACCAGGGGCTCTGTCTGCCACCAAACTGATCTGCCACAATGACTCCTTGCATTCTAAAATCAAATTGGTGTTCCCTATATAATACACTTGTTGAACAATCTATGACTGAAAAGGTGAACTTTTTAAAGTTCACACAGTGAATAGCATGGCTAGCTAAAGCATTGGTAAAGTCCTTTTTCTTAATAGCAAGTGTGTGCTTATATATTCTACGCTTTAAACATCTAATGGTTTTCCCTATGTAGTAACTAGGGCAAGAGTCACATACTGCCACATAAACTATGTTTGTACTCTCAAAGGTAAACTGTCTGTTGATCCAAATAGTCCTTTTAGGATGTGTAATAAATGTACTAGATGTATTGCTTATGTACCTACATTGTTTACACTTCCTGCAGGAGAAAGTACCATGGACACTGTTCACATCAGTCAATGCTAAAGTGTGCCCCCCCCACCACCACCACCATTTTCCAAAATGTTTTTGATGTTCTTAATTTTCTTATAGGTGAACTTAGGTTCTACACCTACTACCTGTATGAGTTCCTTATTCCCCATCAGAACCTTCCAATTGTCCTTTATTATGTGTTTGATGACACCCATCTCATTGACAATGGGGATGGGGAAAGAAATAGTAAACACTGTGTTGTCCTTTTTCCTGTTGTTACTTACAACACCAACCCCCCTGATGATGGGTTTGGCAGCTTTATGCCTCAGAATAAACACTTCCTTATGTATATTGGTTAACCAAGCCTGGTCATACCCTCTTTGTTCAAAAAGAAGTGTCAACATGATGACCTCTTGAAAAAAAGTGTCATCATCAGATGCGAGTCTACTAAGGCGAATAAATTGCCCCTTAATCACCCCTTTCTTCATATGCCTAGGGTGTGAGCTATCTCTGTGCAAATATTGGTTGACAAAAACATCTTTCCTATAAATCTTACAAAAGTGTTACTGGACATATCAAAAGCCAAATGTATATCCAAAAAAATAATGGTCCTACCAAAACTTCCCACAGAAAATTCCAAAAAATCTGTGGTGTGATTTAAGTCCCTAACAAAGGACTCAAATTCACTCTCATCACGAGTCCACAGAAATATCAAATCATCAATAAATCTTTGATATAAAATAATGTGGGACCTTTGTGGATGTACATACAAATATCTCTCCTCCCACATGGCCATTGTAAGGTTGGCAAAAGATGGGGTCACCCTTGCCCCCATAACCAACACTGAGGTCTGCTTATAATATCTTTGGTTGAACTCAAAACAATTATTGTCAAGAACTATACCCATAAGCCTGCAAACAGTCTCTATTTTACTGTGTGTAAAGTCAGTGTACCCATTAAAGTAATCTCTCAGATATTCTATACCAGCATCTTGGTTGATAACATGTGTACAGTGATTTAACGTCTAGAGATGCAAAATAAAATTCATCATGGGTGAGGTTAATGTCCCTCAAAATAAGGTGCCAGTAGTCCCTAAGGTACAACTTTGCTTTTTGCACTATAGGATTAAGTATGTAATCCAGCCATAAAGAAATATTTTCTGTCTTGGTTCTCTTGGCTGAAATAATGGGCCTAAAGGGTGGATTTGTTTCCAATTTTTGTACTTTGGGTATCCCAAAGAAATGTGCCATGCTGGGATGTTCCACCAACAAATATTCATATGTATTATGATCTAAACTACCCACGGGACATGCTGCATTTATCACAATCTTTCCATATGATACACAAGTTGTACAGCACTGAACAAGTCGTTTTCCATGTGCATAACATTTTTTAGTTAATTCTTTTTTTATTCATTGCAGGGAAGTCATCAGACAAGGTCTGGAAGAGTTGCGGGATGTCCTTCCTGGTGGAGACACTTACATGCATGAAGGCTTTCAAATGGTAAACCTGCTTCAAAATTCTAGCACTCTTGAGATCTGAAATGATACAGCTTAATGTCTTAAAACTGGTAGCTTGTCAAGAATGGGTGGAAGAGGTAAATGCAGTAGGAGATAAACTTTTAATCATAATGCAATCAAAGAAATCGATAGTATAATGACTAATGAAGTCAATCCTCTCCTATGGGTGCCCGGAAGTTAAAAATGATAGAATCTGAAAAAAACGAAAAAGAACATAGAATTCTAAAAGAGTTACTTGGTGATCTACAATACTTTTGACACTGTTTCATCAGGTTATATAGGTGTGTGTCTTTAAATGTGCTAGTGAAACTGACAGTGTGACACATTAATGTCACATTGTTTCATGTGTTTGTCTTCTTTTAGAATTTCTTTCAGATTTCTGCCACATTCATGTTGACTGTATTCTTTCTGTCAGACAGGGTACGGTTACTTGAATGTATGCTTTTCTGCAGATATTGCCACCATTTCCAGAGAAATATCTGCTTGGATACTGCTTGGTTATCAGAAAGCTTACATTGGTCAGATGATATAATTCAGTTAATAGTTGTGGTAATACTAAGTCAGAAAGTAAAAGGGATATGGAAATTAAGGCAGGCTGTTTCAGAGGCAGCCAAACAAATCACTAGGATACAAAACCGGAGAGTAACAGGCAATGAGAAAATTATGCTTAAGTCCGCAAAGTAGGTAAGGGATGACTTTAAGAGAACCAGATATGATTTTATCTAACTATGTGGATGTGCACAAGTGAAATTGTTCAATATATGACCAAAGGAATTATCTGAGGAATTAGAAGTAAAATAAGTGAGTCAAATAATAAAGTAAAAATGTAGCCTAATGTGAAAGTACATAACAATAATAGTTATGAGAAATAGAACAATAATGGTGCATTGAAATTATAGCAGAGATGAAACTAAAGTCACATGTAGTAGGTATTGATGTAGCTTTACATGTTGATAATCTCTTTGGACGTAAACTTAGTAAGAACCTATGAATGCAAACCAAAGCTAAAAGACAAACATGCATTAATGAGATTTCTAGGAATTATCCAGTATCCAGTTTATACCTACTATGTATGTCATAGCTTTACCTCTTTGAATCCTCATGGAGTACAGCACAGCTTGGCAATGGATCTATGAACATATAAAGAGTTTTGAAAGGCTGAAGAAACTAGCAATATGAACACTTACATTAAAATCTTATGGCCTATATAAGTAAGCTGCCTTGCAAGTGGATGCAAGTCAAAATGGTATAGGAGCAGTGATCTTAGAGGAAATCAAACAAGTTACCCAGAGGTCAAGAATATTTAGTAAAACATAAATGAAATATGCTCAAATAGGGATTAACAGAGATATGTTCAAAAAGAAAAAAAATATTAGCAGCAATGTACATTGTAAAAGATTCGATGACTATATTTACAGTAAAGAAAAAACAT
Organism: Protopterus annectens; assembly: GCF_019279795.1. NCBI lineage: Eukaryota > Metazoa > Chordata > Ceratodontiformes > Protopteridae > Protopterus > Protopterus annectens. The sequence goes on along the minus strand of NC_056743.1, from coordinate 482,219,813 downwards.
GTAGAGACGAATCCTAAATCTTTGAAATCCATACTGAGAAAGGCATCCTACATGCAACTTCTGGAATTACAGAGGATTTTACTTAATTTGCAGAAGTATGACATGAAAGTAAAATATAAACAGACCAAAGAAATGACCTGAAAGTAAAATATACACAGAGCAAGGGCATTTATACACCAGATATGTTGTGCAGACACTGACTACTAGTTTTCATAATTACTTAGCTTGTAACACATTTTCCCAGAAACTTTAGATCACAAGCCACAACTGAAGTACAAATAAGTGGAAAGCACATCCACATAAGCCTATACAGTTTACAAGCAAACACAGCATAAACTAAAATAACAATAAAATATGATTGTAGGGGACAAATCTTCATGCATTTCCCACAACACTTTTTTTTTATTATTCTCACTGAGAGGTCACTGCATCACAAGGAAAGAGTAATCAGTAGCATAAAGTGAAAAAAAATTTTCTCTTTCTCAGGGAAGTTATAGACTTAAAGGGAAAATAATAGTACACAAGCAGCAGCACCTCACTCTTACATGGACAAGGAATGAAAGCTGCTCTGCCAAGCAGAACTTCAGCAATTGCAGCGTAAGCAGTCGCATAATAAGCAAGGGTATGCAAGCCGATGAGCACAGCATATTCACAAAAGCACACTGAAGATGTGCTAGGGAAGAAATTGAGAGTTTGTGTATGATTCTACAATTAGCAGTGATAATGGGGAAAAAAGTAAAATAATTTTAAAATTGCAGAAATATACTGACTTAGAAATACAGTTTTCGGAGCCAAAAATCATCAGTCAAAAAATAAATTCAGTCTTGCTTTTCATTCAGGGAGGAAATAATTTCAGTCTAAGGCTTAATGAAAAATCTACTTACGAAATGTACAAATCACATATTAGAAGATAAAATTTCAAAGCTAGAATAATTATTTATTAGTCAGGAATATCAGCACAGAGAAGGTGGTACAAACCTATGATGTGTGCTACACATGTTGTAAGAAAAAAAAAACACAAGAGATGTCACCATACACACTAACAAGTTGTTGATGGAGCTGATTAGGATAGAAATTGGCTTGTTCCAGTTTAAAAAATAAGTGATCATAACAGATGTAGATCATTAGTCACAGTATACTGAGCTGATTAAACTAAGAGATACTATAAAGCAGTAGTGAGATAAGTAGATTGAAGTCTGTCTTAAGACAGGGAGTATTTGAAGCATTTGTGTCGGACACGGCTATATTTAAGAGTATAGAATTTAAATGATGTCCATAATAGTGGGAGCTCAAGAATTTGACTACATATCCAAGAAACCACTAGTCTAAGTGACAAATGAGGGAACTGTTTATACAACAAAATGCTTGACTGGAAAATGCATTAGCACTAATTATGGAGATGGCGGTCCTGCAAATTTGTAACATAGGGATACTCATCTGTAGAGTGTCAGTACAAGATTAAGACAAAGTCTGCTAATCTACTACTCCAAGACAATTAATACAGTGCAAAGAGATGCTAGAAAGATATACACAAAGGCAGAAATATTGCTCTAACAAGTAGTTAAACACTCACAGCTGCACAGAGGAAACTGAGTGAGAATCCAGTATATAACTGGGTTAAGGATCACCAGCCTGAAACATTACTAACTGGTCAAACAGCTGATATGAGATCCGATGTGGTTCAAGTGGATTGTCAGTTGTGAAGAGGACTCTGAAGACATCTCTTTGAGACAATAACGTCTAGTTCACAGAGTAATTTACAAGCTGGAGATGGACGTAGGCACAGAGATGTACATTAAGAAGGCACTTCTTTTATATCTTGACTAGGATTTGAACCTAAGCTTTCTCAAGAGAAACATCTGATGTGTGAAGACAATAATGCTATTAAATATTTTCTAAATGAAACATCATTATATGAACTAGGCAGAAACACAGAGTTCAAAAGCTAATCAGGATACTAAAAAAACTGAAATGTTCTATAATGTCTTTTGCATATAAATAAATACGTGATTTGATGTCAAAAGCTCATGCAATACTTAGTGGCGAGCTAAAGATAATTAACAATAAAATAACTGTGAGAGTAAGTTGTAGGATGGAAGCTGAATAGGTCAATACATTTAATTGAAAATAGGAAATATTTCATGGTTCATCACCTGTGGAATGCATTTTAAGAATATCTGGTGGACTGTAGAGCTAAACGTGGTTTTTAACAATACCAGAAAAGCAGAAAATGGTGGAGACAGAGGAGTGGCAGATTCACTGGCCTAATTACAAGACCTGGGCAGACTTGATGGATCAAAGGTCATCAGTTTCCGTCTAAGTATGATGTTATGTTCAAACATAACCATTAAGCTATACAGTGTCCTCTGGCAAAATAAATGGAATATGCTATGGTAGTATGCCAGTATATGTAATCTAATACAGCAGTACATTTTTTTTATGTCAGTTATTTGGCTTCTATAATAAATTGAGCGCCCTACACATGATAATGGTCATCTGTCTGCCACACTGCATCAGGACATACAGAAACAACAGTGTTTAATTTGAACAAGTACCACATCACCCATAACTCTCCCCAGCACTATACTGGTGGAATAACAATGAATCATATTTTGCTGTTCTGCTGAAGTAGGCTGTTCTGGTCTATGTCATCTCAAAAGAAATAATGAATGCCCGAGTCCATCATGAAACTTGGAAGGACAACTAAGTTAACAAAAAAAAAATGTATAAAACTAACTGTCAGATCATGAGTCACTTCCATACCTAGGTCATTCCTAAGGACATCCTGTGGGTCATTACAGTTATATGTAATCAAGCAGCAGTTGCATTGACTGATTTCATTCCTTGACTTAACACCATTCTAGTGAACTAAATACAATAGTCAATAGCTAGGCTTTTTTATATAAATACATATATATATATATATATATATATATATATATATATATATATATATATATATATATATATATATATATATATATATATATATATATATATATATATATTGCTCCTAAAGTACTTTTTACTCTGATATAGCACTTTTATTATACATAGTACCCCACCGGCCAAAAAACACCACATCCCCCGAAGTCCTTTTTTTCAAACTGATCTACATAAAGTTTTTGCCTATTCCTTCTAGCATGGCGAGGGATCAGTTGCTAGTGTCCTCTCCTGCTCAGCTGGTGAATCTGGGAATATTGAGGCAATGTTACAATTGCCTCATGTACACTGACAACCCTCTCCTTCTCCCACAAAACACAAATACATGCGAGAGATGCAAATATATAGCCAAACTGGAGGCTGAGCTCTCTCAACATAGGACTGGCAAGACCAGACAGGAGGAGAAGGTAACCACACACACCACAAACCCAGTCTCACATAGCACTATCACAACTTCAAATCATACACATAAACACACAAAGACATACTCGGAGGCTCTGATCAAAAACCTACCAAAACAGCAGAGGCCACCAAAGCAGACACCCAAACAACTGCCTCCACAGGGCACAGCACATGCAACACATAGACCACAGAGTCAGTGTGCCAAACAGTCACAGCCCTTAAGGCCAAACACAATGCCAGACACACTCGTCATTGGTGACTCCATAGTCAGACACATTGACGTCCTGTTCACCAGATTGAGTAAGGAGAAGGTCACAGTAAGCTGCCTATCGGGCGCTAGAATCCGCCACATAATGCAAGCACTCAGGTCACTCAACTGCAGGTACAAGTATGACTCAGTCATTGTCCATGCTGGTGTGAACGACCTGAGGCATTACCTCCCTGGACTACATGAAAAGAGACATAGAGGAGCTCTCTGATTATGTAGCCCAGGCAGGTATGACCCTGACCTTGAGCAGTATCCTACCTTCACCAAGAATGATGCCACAATATGAAGACAAGATGATCTGCTTTAATAATTGGCTTAAACTATGGTGTCATTCAAAGGGCATCCAATGTCTGTCTGCCTGGGCTGACATGCTGGACAAGCCATGCTGCCAAGACGGCTTGCACCTGTCACCCCTGGGCTTCCGGATTTTGGCAAAGGCTCTTGCCACCCCCATTGTGCCTTTTTTAGGCAGGGCTCAAATTCTAAACCTACCACCCTAGAACACAAAAAAGGAAAAAAACTAAGGGTAATGCTGCTCAATGCCAGAAGTCTCAACCTTAAGATGCACGCACTCAAACCCCTTCTCAGTATGGAGAACATCGATGTCTGTGCTGTGACTGAAACCTGGTTCAAGGCTCCTGAGAGCACCCCGGCACTATCAGGTTTTACCTCATATCATGTGTTCCAGCC